>NW_012110363.1:3644992-3659667 GCF_000951045.1 Mandrillus leucophaeus
ATGTCTCCAAAAGATCCCCTTTCCTTTTACTTGAGAAGAGGAGAAGGAAGAGAGGGGAGGACTTTGTCTTGCTTCCTAGATACCAGTTCAGCCACAGCAGAATAGGGCACCAGTCATAGTCATGAGGTCCTCATTCCGGGATCTAGCTCTTAGACAACACTTCTAGACACACTCTGGGCCAGAAGGTAACCCCCTGCCTTGAAGGCATTCGTCACCTGCTAATTGAAGTGTCTTTGGGACCTGAATAACCAGCAGTGATATCCATGTACTACGTTGAGAACCTTGGTGAGTCTCTGAGACTTGCTGGCTTCAGGTGAGCTCAGCACATTACCAGCTGTGGTGACTATTGGGCAAAACTCCTCCTGCTTGAGAAAAACAGACAGAAAAGAAAAGGGGACTTTCTCTTGCACCTTAGGTAGTAACACTGGCACAGTGGAGTAAACCACCAAGAGGGATCTTGGGGTCCCTGATTCCAGGACTCACCTCTTGGATAACATTTCTGGACCTACCCTGGTGCAGAGGGGAGCCCACTTCCCTGAAGGATGAGTCCCAGGCCAGGCAGCATACACACAAGCTGACTTAAGAGACCTTGAGCCTTAAGGGAACATCATCAGTAGCCTGGCAGTACCCCTTATGGCCTGGAGTAGCAGTGGCTATGAGATGAGGCTCCTCTGTCAATGGAAAGGGGAGGGAAGAGTAGGAAGGACTGTGTTTTGTGGCTTGAGTGACAACTCAGCTATAATACAATAGAATAACAGGTAGATTTTTAAGAGATTTAACTCTAGTCCCTTGAATCCTGGACAGCACTTCTGGACCCTCCTACAGAGCTTGCTTCCCTGAAGGAAAGTATGCAGGCCTAGCTGACTTTGCCCACCTGCTGATTGTAGAGCCCCAGGACCTTAGGTGAGCATAGGCAGTAGCCAGGGAGTGGTTACACCAGGCCTTGGGTGAGACCCAGTTTTGGGCTGGCTTCAAGTGTGAATCAGCACAGTCATAGTGGTGTTGACCACAGGGGTGCTTGTGTCACTCCACCTCCAGATTTAGGTGGCTCAGAACAGAGAGAGAGAGACAGAGAGAGAGAGAGAAAGAAAGAGAGAGAGAGAAAATCTATGTGTTTGGGAGAAAGTAAGGGAAGAGAACAAGAATTTCTGCCTTGTAATCCAGAGAAGTCTCCTGATTTTTGTCCAAGATGATCAAGGTATACCTCTGTAAGTCTGCAGGAACCACTGTGTTACTGGGATTTGGGTGTCACCTAAAGAAGATCACAACACCAAAGTCTTTTCAAATATCCAAAACCCTTCCCAAGAAGGATGGCTACAAATAAGTCCAGACAGTGAAGACTACAGTAAATACCTAACTCTTCAACTCAATAGATACCAAAGAACATCTCCCACTATCAACACCATCCAGGAAAACATGACCTCATCAAGTGAACTAAATAAGGCACCAGGGACCAATCCTGGAGAAACAGAGATCTGTGATCTTTCAGAGAATTCAAAATAGCTATGTTGAGGATATGCAAAGAAATTCAATATAACACTGAGTTGGAATTCAGAATTCTATCAGATAAATTTAACAAAGAGCTCAAAATAATTAAAAATAATCAAGCAGAAATTCTGGAACTGAAATCTGCAGTCAACATACTGAAGAATGCAGCAGAGTCCTTTAATAGCAGAATTGATTAAGCAGAAGAAAGAATTAGTGAGCTTGAAGATGGGTTATTTGAACATACACAATTAGAGGAGACAAAAGAAAGAAGAATGAACAACAATGAAGCATGCCTATAAGATCTAGCAAATAGCCTCAAAGGGGCAAAGAGGGGATAGAAAAAGAAATAGGAGTAGGAGTTTATTCAAAGGGATAATAACAGATAACTTCTCAAACCTAGAGAAAGATATCAGTATTTAAGTACATGAAGATTATAGAACACCAAGCAGATTTAATCCAAAGAAGATTATCTCAAGGTATCTAATAATCAAATTTCCAAAGGTCAAAGATAAAGTCAGGATCCTAAAATCAAGATAAAAGAAACAAACAACATACAATGGAGTTCCAGTACATCTGGCAGCAGACTTTTCAGTGAAAAAGCTTACAGGCCAGAAGAGAGTAGCATGACATATTTAAAGTGCTGAAGGAAAACACACACACACACACACACACACACACACTTATCCTAGAATAGTATATCTGGTGAAAACATCCTGCAAACATGAAGGAGAAATAAAGACTTTCCTAGACAAGCAAAACCTGAGGGATTTCATCAATACCAGACCTAGCCTACAAGAAATGCTAGAAGGAGTACTTCAATGAGAGAAAAGAACATTAATGAGCAAGAAATAATCAAATGAACATACAAAACTTATTGCTAATAGTAAATACACAGAAAAAAAGAATATTATAACACTGTAACTCTCGTGTGTAAACTACTCTTATACTAAGTAGAAATACTAAATGATGAATTAATAAAAAATAATAACTACATAACTTTTCAAGAATAGTCAGTACAATAAGATATAAATAGAAACAAGGAAAAGTTAAAAAGCAGGAGAATGAAATTAAGGTGAGTTTTTCCTAGTTTTCTTTATATTTGCTTGCTCGTTTATGCAAATAGTGTTAAGTTATCAGGTTAAAATAATGTGCTATTATTTACCACACTCATGGTAACCTCACACCAAAAAACATAAAATGAACACCAAATAAACAAAAATCACAGAATTAAAAAATATCACCAGAGAAAATCATCTTCACTAGAGGAACAAAGGGATGACAAAAAGGAAGGAAGAAAAGACCACAGAACAACAAGAAAACAAATCATAAAATGGCAGGAGTAAGTCCTTACTTGTCAATAATAACATTGAATGTAAATCGACTAAACTTTCAAATCAAAAGACATAGACAGGTTGAACGGATGAAAAGACAAGACCCATTGATTTGTTGCCTTCAAGAAGCATACTACACTATACAGGCACACATAGACTGAAAATAGGAAGATGGAAAAAGATATTTCATGCCAATGGAAACCAGCAAAAAGCAGGAGTCACTATACTTATATCAGACAAACTAGATTTCAAGACCAAAACTATTAGAAGAGACAATAACTATAGAAAATTATAAGAAGCTATAAGAAGAGACACTATATAAGGAAAAATGGGTCAATTCAGCAAGGGGATATAACAATTTCAAAGATAAACATATATGCACCCAACACTGGGACACCCAGATATACAAGGGAAGTATTAATAGAGCTAAAGAGGGAGATAGGCCTCATCACAGTAATAGCTGGGGGCTTCAACACCTCACTTCCAGCATTGGACAGATCTTCCAGAGAAAAAATCAACAAAGAAACATCAGACTTAATATACACTAGAGAGAAAATAGATCTAATATATATATTTTAAAAACATTTCATCCAAGAGCTGCAAAATACACATTTTTGTCCTCAGCACATAGATCATTTTCAAGGATAGACTATATGTTAGGTCACAAAACAAGTTTTAAAACATTCAAAAAAGATTGAAAACTCAAAGAAGACAATGAAAAAACTAAGCAAACTAACCTACATAGAATTTGTAGTCAAAGAGAAAGCACATAGTGAGATAGTAGATGTGTATCTTTTAAAAAGTGCTTATAGTAAATATTCATGAACATAATTATCTACTCAAAGATTTGTTAGGATGCATAAAAATTAGCTAATATTGACTATTTACAGGAGACACATCAAAATGTGTATTTACCAAAGGTATAATAAAAGGATAGAGAAAAGTGTATTATTTAACCTGAACCAAAAAGGTCATATTGTTATATTCCTATCAGACAAAATAAACTGCAAGGCAAAAACAATGCATTAATAATTATAAAGGGTTATTTCATATGAATAGAAACTTTTTTATCTATTAGGAAGATGTATAAATTCTAAGCATATATACAATTAATATGGGGGCATCAAAATATATAAAACAAAAACTGCCAAAATTTCAAGAAAAAAACACAAATCCACAACATTGAGGGGTATTTGATGGAACAAACAGGTAAAAATCAGTAATATAATAAACAACGCAAGAAAAAATTTTGACCAAATGCTTATATATTTACCACTGAAGGCAATAACTGTACATGGTACACTCTGTTTCAGGCAGACAAAACATTTTTCAATGTTCAATTTGTTTTCAGATTTCCAGTGTTCACTACCTTCTATGGCTAGTGGCCACTATACGAGACAGTGCAGTTCTAACAATTCTCAAACTTCTCTTTATATTTAAAAATCATTTTTTTGTGTGTAATTTTATCTTAACTCTTACTTTATTGTAATTTATTGAAGAATATTGGGGAATATATATCTTTGTTAACTAATGATGACAAAGATGATAATTATATTTGAAGTACTTTTTCAAAGGCTGTCCAGGCTCCAGTGCTTTTAACCCAGAGGCATTACTTTTGTATTTAATAAAGCACTTTAAATATATAAAAAATTTTATACATTTTATGCAAAAGATACAATAGAAAACTACTTACTACTAAATACAGATCCAAATGCTTGGAAACCAGGAGAAAAGTAGTCACTTACATTGATTAGAGTTTAATTGACAGAGTGTCATCATCATTTTTTTTCCCAAAGGCAAATATACTGTGAGTCTATTATTTGACATCTTTGGTATCTGAATAGTTTGTGGTCTACATAAATGATATGGCTTCTATTATCGTTTGAGAGATTGTTTTACAACTCTACCTTTAGTGATAAAGTCAAGAATAGGACTTGCTAGGCAGTTTACAGCAGAACTGCAATAATTTCAAGCTGACTATATCATTTTCATTTGGAGAGGCACTATGTATAGAGAAAAATATTTCAGTGGACTAGCTTGGGTTTTACTGAGATTCTTCAATCTGTGACTTGATGTCTTATCACATTTGGAATAATCCTGTTTAGTATTTCTGTAGACTTATACTTTCTCTGCCATTTACTCTCTGTCTTCTTTTCCTTATATTGCAATTATATGACTACAACTATTTGTAAAGCATGTCCATATGTATAACATCTGAATTGTGCTATATATAATCTATATTTTTCTCTCTTTGTTTTAGTTTCAATATTTTTCTATTAATCTCTCTTTGAGTTCACTAACTCTACTTTTTGCTGTGTCCCATATGCTATGAAACATATTAAATTAGTTCTGATTTTCAAATATCATATAATGCAGTTCTAAAATATTGATTGGATGATTTTTATAGAATCAATTTCTCATTTGAAATGCATTAGGTTTTAATCCATTCTTAATTATCTATTTCTTCAGCTATTTTGAAGTCCTTTATTGCCAATTGTGACATCTGAATCATCCTAGAGTCTACTTCTATTGATTAATGTATCTCTTAATTATCTGTCACTTTTTTCACTTCTTAGCATGTTTAATAATTTTTTTCTGTTATGCTAACATTGTAGATAACATACTGTAGAGATACTGGGTTAAGATGTCTTCTTAGAGAACTGCCAATTAAAATGTGTAAATTCTCTTACATCTTGATTTTAGTCCTCATTAAACCAGATCTCTTTTAGTTTCTCCATTACTTCCTCAGTTTATTCTCTCCTAGAGCACAGCTGTAATTTATAGGGACTAGGCTTTCCAGGGTCTCACTTGAAGGGTGTGTGTACTTGAGCTATGCTAAAATTCAAAATTGTCTTAAAATCTCTGCTTGTAGGATTTCCCCCCCCTCCCCATATACCTTACAATCTCAGTATAAGTAAGTACAATGTAGAAGCTGGCTAAAGACTCTAATTTTTGCATAGATTTTTGGTGTTCCTTTACAGCTCCTATTTCATGGGCACTGTACTCCCAAATTCAAGTTGCCATGGAAGGCTTATACTGATTACCCTTTCTATTACTCAGGACTGTTCATCTCATTATTTCTACTATGATTTGGAAAATACTGTAAAGGAGAAAACATTTGTAAATATGAAGCTCATCTCAAGTGCTAAGGCCATGTTGGTTGCTGTCTAAGAATGCTGACATTGTTTTTTAAACTTTGTCCAGCTTAAATAGTTTCTTATAGTGAGAAAATAAAAGCTACACCAGCTACTCCATCATGGTCAAGCCTAAAGATCTTTGCCATGAATTTCAATAAATCTAGCTTTTTTTTTTTTAAATTTCTGAAGTTATATTACAAAACAATAAAGATATTGTGTATACATTTTTACGTTCCCCTACAGCTTATTAGTTTATATAGTACTTATACATTTGACTCTGTGTGTGTGCGTTTGTGTGTGTGTGTGTGCATGTGTGTGTAGAGAATGAGAAGAAAGGAAAGTGAGAAAGTTTGTAGATACATAAATGTGTGCATACAATACAATTATACTTCTTTTCTACCCAAGCAAAATGATTTCAAGAATTAAATATTAGCAGAAAGCTGTTAAAGGTCTTATGAAAATATATCGGATTTGGGGAACCTTTATACAGACACTTATTTCATGAAATCATTTTTAAGAAGCATCTTCTGCTGGTAACCTATAGTGGCCAAGTAAAATTTCTAGAACATTAAATGTCTCCCCAAATATAAGAAACTCTTGTTTCTCAATGACATTGTATATTTGACTTAAAATAACTGAATTTTGGATCCACAAAGTGATAAATGGATAATTACAATCATAATTAGGTTTAATTATTTCTCCTGGGAACCAATTTTGCTATGCCATTATATTCACTTCCATTGCTGACGATGGAATCTTACGTATCCAGTATAGACATTCTTAGAACTTTGGGTACATTCAGGGTATCAATTTAGGAAATGCTATCAAATCAAAAAAGCAACTTTATAACTCATCTCAAAACCATACATTTTGCCAATGAGATAAATAAAATGCTAGGAGTATAATTTCTAGAAGCCAAAGCCTTTGTTTTATTGTGAATACTAAACAGCTGCCATCCAATAAATATTTGGAATATATAAGAAATGAACTCAAAAAAGTCTTTAGCATTTAAATTTTTGTATTTCCAGAGGGGGAAAAAATAATTATTTTCTTTTCTAATATTTTACATGACATTTTTGCAATACAAAAGTCATAGCAAAGAGTAATTGCTCAGACATTCTGCTTAGTAAAATTTTCTCACTGCAATGCACCAGATGTCAAAATCCATTACTGTCATGGTGTCACTTTCATAATTTTAATGAGTGAGATTCTGTGACATATACAAACACTGTCAGGATTTTCCAGCAAATCAAGTCTTTTCCAAATTTACTTCTTTTAATAGTTGAACCTTTTAAAAGTATTCAATTTACTTTTTCTTATCTAAAAACTTTTAACAAGCCAGACAAGTAACTGACATTAAGCTTTTTTTCTATAATGTTATATCAAATTTTATATTAGGGAACTGTTACTTTGACCTACTTGAAGATTGTAGCTAATGTTTTATTAGGATTTTGGAACTAAGTGTTTCAGTTTGCCTTCTTATCTCTGAGAAGGCCAAATTTCTGCATGAATATTTTATAATAATTAACTGAAAAAAATTCTGAGAGTTTTTAGTTAATACTTTGGTAAATAATATCCCATGCTTATGCCTGGAGACAATTCTTTGGGTGAAAATAAACTACCCAAACTAGCTATCAGTATCCAGGACAGCAGTAGTTCAGAGCAGAAGAAATGTGAGGGAGATGATACAGATAGAATGAGCAATGTAAGATGGAACAAAGAAGAGAATGAAGTTATTTTGAAACCTATATTCTTTCCCGGGGAGGGACAGTTCCTGAAGCTTCGAACTACCAACTTGAAACACATCTGGCTGAATAGGTAAGCCAAAGCAGTGAACTCCACTTGGGTGGAATCACAAACGTTGCCCCACTTCAAGATGTTGAATACCTGTCCTCTAGTTTCCCTTCTCCAAATTAATTATTTTACTTTGATCCACTCAGGAAAAGCCTGCCTCTCTCTCTCTCTCTCAAAATAAATTATATTTTTAAAAATAACAAATAATATCATAAAGGTAAATAATTTTGCAAAAATTTTGGTTGATAGTTGATAATTAGAACGTTGTTGCTTTGACTTGTTTTTTAAAAAACTTATCTTATTAGTTCTTTACCATACTCATTTGCGGTGGTGGGAGTGGTGGGCAAACTGGGAAGATGGCGGTAACTCATTCCAGCCGCTTCCTTCATCTCCTATTGACTACCTAGAAACAGGTTTTTAAAAGCCTCATCTTCTGCCTACTTGTGCCATTACCCCCAGATATTCAGATCTAACTCAGTCAGATCATCAATCCTTCTTTTTCCCCCCTCTGGGAAACAGTAATGCTAAAAATAGATCAGATTAAGTAGATTGTGTGAAGTCCAACGTTAGTATCCTCATTAAATAATCCATCCAGATTTTCCCTGGATGAGTGCTCAAAGGGAGGGTCATCTTAACAGAACAATAATTTCGGAAGCATTTACCACATTAAAGATCCCCTGACGTGGCCCCACACTTTCCACTCATCATGAAAAATATGTTCAATATTAAAAAGCACAAACACAGTGTGCTCTTAGCTGACTTCTGCTGCCAGGACATCTATGGCAGAGGCTCAGTTGCCAGGAACAGAGCCAATGAGGTTTGAGCTGATTAAATTTCAAAGAAAGATTTATCACAATTGTTCAGAGTTATAGTTCACTCAAATAATGGAAATACTGTACAATAGAGAAGCACTGATGAATTTTATGTTTCCATCCTTGGGACTTAAAAACAATTGTAAATATAGTCCAAATATCAATCCCAGACCATCTCTGCCACATTTCAGTTTAAAAGGTTTGCTACAGTGTGAATGTATATACTTGCCCCGAATGTTCAATGTGGGGCCTGGTGGGAGATGTTCAGTCAGGAAGCAGAACCTTCATAGCTTGGTGCTGTCCTTTTCATACTGACTGAGTTCTCCTGAGATCTGGTTAAGTGTGTGGCACCTGCCCCACTCCCACTCTCTCTCGCTCCTACTTTCCCCAAATGATATCCAAGCTCCTGCTTCACTCTCCACCATGAGTAAAAGCTCCCTGAGGCCTCCCCAGAATCTGAGCAGATGCCTGTATGATACTTCCTGTAAAGCCTGCAATACCTTGAGCCAATTAAATCTCTTTCCTTTATACATTGCATAGTGTCAGTTATGTATTTATAGCAATGCAAGAACAGTCTAATATATGATTTATCTAGTTAAACAAGGGTAAATTTTAAAAAACTACAAAATAAAACAAAGAATGAAATTTAAGTATAAAATGTAAAATGTATGGGAAAATCACAAAATGTACATTTAGCCCTGCCACAGATAATTCTTACATTCTCTAAGGAATAATGTACAGTGAATATATTTTCAGCATCTACTGGCCAAGTGGTCACTAAAATAGGGAGGCAGAACTTAATAATTTGTAAAAATTATTTGGCTTTGAATGATCTAGATTGATTCATACATTTTTCAAATGCTCCAGCTAATCAAATCAGTTATGTAAGCATGGCTTAAAAATACAAAATTAGTGCATAGTTATCTTATCACACATTGCCTTCTCTCTATGTTAGTATTACTTTAAGTCTGAATATTCACTGGAAAAATTGCAATGAGTTAAATCATACTATTAGTAATTCACCTATTTATTTGGTACTACTTATAGCTATAAAACTTTGATCCACTCAGGAAAAGCCTGCCTCTCTCTCTCTCTCTCAAAATAAATTATATTTTTAAAAATAACAAATAATATCATAAAGGTAAATAATTTTGCAAAAATTTTGGTTGATAGTTGATAATTAGAACGTTGTTGCTTTGACTTGTTTTTTAAAAAACTTATCTTATTAGTTCTTTACCATACTCATTTGCGGTGGTGGGAGTGGTGGGCAAACTGGGAAGATGGCGGTAACTCATTCCAGCCGCTTCCTTCATCTCCTATTGACTACCTAGAAACAGGTTTTTAAAAGCCTCATCTTCTGCCTACTTGTGCCATTACCCCCAGATATTCAGATCTAACTCAGTCAGATCATCAATCCTTCTTTTTCCCCCCTCTGGGAAACAGTAATGCTAAAAATAGATCAGATTAAGTAGATTGTGTGAAGTCCAACGTTAGTATCCTCATTAAATAATCCATCCAGATTTTCCCTGGATGAGTGCTCAAAGGGAGGGTCATCTTAACAGAACAATAATTTCGGAAGCATTTACCACATTAAAGATCCCCTGACGTGGCCCCACACTTTCCACTCATCATGAAAAATATGTTCAATATTAAAAAGCACAAACACAGTGTGCTCTTAGCTGACTTCTGCTGCCAGGACATCTATGGCAGAGGCTCAGTTGCCAGGAACAGAGCCAATGAGGTTTGAGCTGATTAAATTTCAAAGAAAGATTTATCACAATTGTTCAGAGTTATAGTTCACTCAAATAATGGAAATACTGTACAATAGAGAAGCACTGATGAATTTTATGTTTCCATCCTTGGGACTTAAAAACAATTGTAAATATAGTCCAAATATCAATCCCAGACCATCTCTGCCACATTTCAGTTTAAAAGGTTTGCTACAGTGTGAATGTATATACTTGCCCCGAATGTTCAATGTGGGGCCTGGTGGGAGATGTTCAGTCAGGAAGCAGAACCTTCATAGCTTGGTGCTGTCCTTTTCATACTGACTGAGTTCACCTGAGATCTGGTTAAGTGTGTGGCACCTGCCCCACTCCCACTCTCTCTCGCTCCTACTTTCCCCAAATGATATCCAAGCTCCTGCTTCACTCTCCACCATGAGTAAAAGCTCCCTGAGGCCTCCCCAGAATCTGAGCAGATGCCTGTATGATACTTCCTGTAAAGCCTGCAATACCTTGAGCCAATTAAATCTCTTTCCTTTATACATTGCATAGTGTCAGTTATGTATTTATAGCAATGCAAGAACAGTCTAATATATGATTTATCTAGTTAAACAAGGGTAAATTTTAAAAAACTACAAAATAAAACAAAGAATGAAATTTAAGTATAAAAGGTAAAATGTATGGGAAAATCACAAAATGTACGTTTAGCCCTGCCACAGATAATTCTTACATTCTCTAAGGAATAATGTACAGTGAATATATTTTCAGCATCTACTGGCCAAGTGGTCACTAAAATAGAGAGGCAGAACTTAATAATTTGTAAAAATTATTTGGCTTTGAATGATCTAGATTGATTCATACATTTTTCAAATGCTCCAGCTAATCAAATCAGTTATGTAAGCATGGCTTAAAAATACAAAATTAGTGCATAGTTATCTTATCACACATTGCCTTCTCTCTATGTTAGTATTACTTTAAGTCTGAATATTCACTGGAAAAATTGCAATGAGTTAAATCATACTATTAGTAATTCACCTATTTATTTGGTACTACTTATAAGCTATAAAAATGTCAGTGAAAAGATGAATGAATACAGCAAATGAAAATATTTTCATCACTTTTAATATCTTTGATAAAGAAAATAAACAGAAAACACAACACTTTTTATTATCATAGCTTCCAGTGCTTTCTGAAATTATTCTTTTTCAAGGAGGCTGCAAGTACTTCTCAAAAATTATTGACTTTTCAACAATAACTCTGTAAAACACATGTGATTTACAAACTGTCAGGTTAAAACAACACCTTCAAAAATATTCATTCCTAAAAATTTGAGATTTAGTCTCAATACATTTATTTGAATAATCCCTCAAAACTATGACTCATCTTTTTCTGCCTTACAGAAGCTTAAGATAACACCCACTTATAATGTATTTCTGGATATAATTTGCTTTTCTGATCAAATACATAGATTTACACACAACTTTGTAAATAGCAGCAAAAAAAAGTAAACTATTTTATGTAAAGTCTTAAAAATCAGAACAAACTTTAAGTCAAGGAAATAATTTGTAGAATTTGAAGTTTTGATTTATTAAGCTTTATTTATTCAAGGCACATGATAGTGGCTGGAATCAGGTGATCATCAGTTTGGATTCTGGCCTTTACATTATGCTCAGGGAATCCTGGAAAAATTGCTTGCAATTCAAACTACAACTTCTTATTAACAAAAATAGGCATTAAATCTACTCATATTCACTGTTGTGAGAATTAAATAAATATCATAACAGTAGAATTTTAATTTTATAGTCAACATTTAATAGAGGCATATGATGTGTTAGATTGTTTGATAAATATTTTAAATATATTGCCTTATTTAATCCTTAAAGAGCTCTATATAGAGATATTATATTGACTGTATTTTATGGGATAAGAAATATAGAGGTAAGGAAAGTTGAAAATGTTAAGTGATTTTACATCAGATAATGATTATCTCAATAGTGAAGCAGACGTTCAGTGAAAAGAATTCTGCTCTTAAAGGGGCTAGGACATGATTGGTATTCAATGAGTTGTATTGTCCTAATTTTAAAATTAATAACTTTTTTATTTTGGGGGATGGGTTATTACAGTGGGTACTGAAGACATATCAAGGTTCAGTCCCTATTTTGACACTCGAGTGTGACACCTCAGGGAAGTCATCTAAGCTTCAGTTTCCAAATCTGTGAAGACTGGGGAAAACACATATTGTAAAATAATAAAAAAGAGATTATTGAATGATAGTTCTTACTATGGAGAGACACGTTTACCTTCACACTATTAGGGTTTTGACCTTTTCTCAAAAGATACATAAAAATAATTTGGTTCTTTAGAGTATAATAGCCTTGAGATCTCATAGTGAGTGCTATTTCTAACAGCTAAAGCCAGGGAAATATGTGCCTGTTTCCCAGGAGACTTTGGAATAATCAGCACTTTATGCATATTTTAAAAGCTAGAAAAAACAATAACAATTGCTACAAAAATAGATTTTTCTCCCACAAAAGGGCCTATGGGCCAATTACATTTGTTTGTCTTATCATTTGGAAATAGTTCTATTTCTGAATTTGCCTCACATCTAAATATTCTAATCAGTTACTGCAGAGTTTGCTCATATTACATTTACATTTCTACACTAAATATTTCAGATTTATAGATTTGGTTTCATAAATATTATTTCATTGCTTATATCTCATGCTAGGACCAAATTGGTTTAAAAAAACATTTCCCATAGTCACTAATCAAATCATTTAAATCTTTCCCAATTTTAGTATTTTGAAAAAGAGTCATAATAATGACTATTATGTCATTATTTCATGTCATTATTTTTATAATGGCATAAAAACTAGTAGTTGTTTTCAATTTCTGCTTTAAACCAAGGTAAATAGGACTAACTTTTCATCACATATACAAGTAATTTTACTGTTTGTTTCTCTATCAATTCAAGTTTATGAAAGTATTTGGTCAATCTTTTCTAAGCAGAACTAGTATGAAGAAAACATGACAGTGAAAGGAAGGGGGTAGAAATACTCAGCGCACTTGAAAAAAAAGTTAAGGTAAAGAGGGAATTTCACACTCACCAATACATCTGATTTTGGAAAACATCTAATAATTGATATTAAGTAATGAATATTTAGCATGTAAGTGATTGTTAAAGTCGACTTCATGACATTTTATTTATTTAAAAGACGATATGAAGAAAGCAAGCGCAAATGTTAAAAGCGGCGTGTTATTTAGCATCCATATACTAAAAGTGTTCACCCACTCTTTGAATCAAAACAGTTTTACAATTAGAAGAAAATTCTACACATAGCCTTCTGATAATATTTAGTGAAAAAACAGAATAAAAAATGTCATCTTAAAAAATGCCTTTTTACTACAGTTAAAATACCAGAACTTTGCAGGACATATGTTTGACATGATTATAATTTATATAACAGTTTAATCTGATTGGAATCCATTCATCCTAGTTCGTGTGACTTTGTTATATTTTCTGACAGCACATCTATTCCAAAGCCCCAATTTCATCACTCATGTTGCTGTTCATTGCTAAATGTCCTGAAGGTTTGGTGGTAGAGCCAGGGCCACAACCTTTGTTAAAAGGAATGGTATTATATTATACTTGGAATTAACTGGGAAGTTACATTTGTCACCCAATAATGAGTTATATGTGTATAGTAATGGTCTCTGTCTTTTTCTACTACTTCAAAGATTTTTCTAAAGATGCCCTCTCAAGTGGTTGATCCTAGATATTTTGAGAACTCAGGTTTGAAAAGAAAGCCATAAAAGATCGTATACAAAGGTGTAATGTTGTGTGCTTATCAACACATTTACCATCTTAAAAAGACTTGCTTACCTCCGTAATATAGCATTGCGACTGAAAAATCCAGGCAATTACACAACTGGTAATAGCTGTCTCTTGCTACTCAAAGGGTGGTCCATGAACTGCCATAGTAACATCACTTGAGCTTGTTTCATTTGCAGATACTCATCCACATCCTGGACTTACTGAATCTGAATCTGCATTAACAATGTGCCCAGGTGATTTGAATGCATATTACATTTTGAGAACCCTGCAAAGTCATATCTTTAGTGAAATTCAAAGTTTCCTGAGCTTAGATGGGCAGTCCTGAAACACAAGTTGTACCAAGCAAAGACTATAGCGCTTCTGAGCAAAGTGTGGGTAGGATGGCCTGTACCAATTGTTAAATATTAAAATTATACCAAAAATGGTTTTCTAATGTTTTAGTAGGTGAAGATAATTTAACTAAAATAAATTTTTGCAAAATATCAAGTATTATATTCAAACTGACACTTACTCAATCAGCTTTCCCCAGCACCCTTCATTCAGATATGTAGCAT
>NW_012110363.1:3660782-3676951 GCF_000951045.1 Mandrillus leucophaeus
TCTGTACAGAACATGTACAGATCTTTCTTTCTTGTCATTAGTCCCTAAACAATACAGCATAACAACCATTTACATATCATTTATATTGTGTTAGGTATTCTAGGTAATCTAGAGATTATTTGAAGAATATGGGTGAATGTGCATAGACTATTTGCAAACACCACACCATTTTACATAGGGGACTTGAGCATCTGTATATTTTGGTATCTGTGAGGGTAACCTCACAACAATCCCCTATGGATATAGAGGGATGATTATATTTGAAATTTGAAAACACTAGTAAGAAGTTTCAGTGACTAAGACTTAACTGAGCATTTTAGATACATATAGAACATTCAAGAGAGAAAAATTTTATATTTTCAAATTTATTATTCAGCCAAGACTTTTTAACACGACCCAAATGAAAGTTAGGACATTTAAGGACTGACTTAACAACCTAATTCTGCAGCTAAATAAAACTCTGCAGGCCCAGTTGTACTTTCCTCATCTAGGACACCTGACAGAAACAAAAAGTAACTTGCAATAATTGTAGGGTAATAAAGCCACAACTAATTGTTGGAAATTTCATTAATAACCTCAAGAACTCCACAGTCTTAAATAACTGCTATGAGTTACAATATCTTAAAGGCACCCTTAGAAGTAGGATTTTTAGATTTAAAAGATTTCAGGTTTTGTTTATAACTATTCTTATGAACCGAATACTCAAAAAATATTATCCTAGACCAGAGTTCTCAATTATAATGTTTCAACAGAATCACTTGGGAACTTTTAAAAATATTTATGTCTGGGTAGCACTGCTTAGGGATTCTGATAATTAAAAATGGCAGGTTCTCAGCACTGACATTTTTTAAAAAGCTATTCAGGTAGTTTCTCATGTGCAGCCAATCTTGAAAACCACTGATCTAGAGTGGTCTAGAATCACTCTAGTCTAGAGTTTAAACTGTCTCTCTCAAAAAAGACAAGGTTTATTTCCAGAGCAGTCTTGTCAGTTAAAATCCTCATCATTTGTTTATCAAACATTTATTGAACACTTACAGTGGGAAGTTATTGGACTAGGTTCAGAGGATGCAAGAGTGTAAAATATAATGAAACAACCCCTGCCTTTAATCTATTGACAGTCTAGTGCAAGAGCCATTTAACAAAGAAATGATTGCAACATAGTGGTAGGAAAGGGTTAAGAATGTGTTACAGAGATTCTCCAGAAGAAGACAGGCAAAGATAGGTAGCACTGGTGGGGAAAGGACATCAAAGCAAGAAGAGATGAGCAAAGACCTGTAGCAAGAAAGATCATAGCTAGATCATTGAGAACTGAACGTTGTCCTGGGATTATGAGAGGCTTTGCACGGTAAGCTCAGGAGCATAACTTCTTATTGGAAGCAGCAGAGTATCATTAAATGATTATAAGAATAGCAAGAAGATGAAAAACCATGAAAAATCAGCTAGTATTGTTTTGCGATTCCATAGTTACTAATAATAGTAATCACACAATTTTAATAATATACAGATTATTTTTAAATAATCATAATCTATGTGTTACTAAATATACAGATCATTCTCCTTAGTGAAGGCAAATATTACTTAAATATTTTAAATGAATGAATTTATTTAATATTTTCCCGATTTTTACAGATGAAGAAACAGTCTAGAGAAGTTAAGTGACCCCTGAAGGTCACAGAGTGTGTTGGTTTGCTCCTTCATTGCTATAAAGGAATACCTGGGACTGAGTAATTTACAAAGAAAAGTAGTTTAGTTGCCTCACAGTTCTTTAGGCTGTACACGAAGCATAATATCAGAGCATCTGCTTCTGGCGAGGGATTCAGGAAGCTTACCATCATGGTGGAAGAAGAGGGGAAGCCAGTATGTTATATGGCAAGAGAGGGAGCAAGAGAGACGGGAGGAGGAGGTTCCAGACTCTTTTTAACAACCAGATCTCCCGTGAACTAACTGAGCAATAGTTCACTTATCACAAAGGGCGTGGTGCTAACCATTCATGGGGGGATCTGCTCTCATGATCCCACCACCTTCCATCAGGCCCCACCTCCAACACTGGGAATCCAATTTCAGCATGAGTTTTGGAGGGGACAAACATCCAAACAACATCACATAGTAAACAAGTGGCAAAGCCAGGATTAAAACCACGGAATTTGACTCGAGAGCCAGCATTACCATGCTAATCATGACTCACATTTTTAAAATTTCATTTTGTGATTTTTTTCCAAAACACTTTTATTATAATTTCATGGACTATTAAGTAGATAGTAACATTCCTGTATTAACTATTATTTGCAATTAACATGCTAGGAAATGATTTAAAATAACTTAGTTTTTATATTCTCAATTCCTTGAAATATTTATTTCAAATTTGTTTTTTATCATTATTTAATTATTTTCTTCAGAGTGAACAGAAATAAGACTTTTATCATCCAGAATCATCTTAATATTGCAGTTTTTCTAGAAAAACTGGTAGTACCCTTTCATTGCAAAATTGTTTAGTCCCCCCCTCATTTTTCATGAATTAATTTTATTTAATTTTCATTTTATAAAACATGAAGATTTTTACAAAACATGAGGATTCACTTTATCAAACATGGGGAGTTAAGAGGTTGGGTATGAGTTGCTACTAGAAGGGTCCCCTATCCCAGCAGCTGAGCTTTGCTGGAAGGCAGGAAGAGGTTCACCCTTGTGAACCTACGCTTCTCATTCACCGGAATACAGCACAGGAATTGTGGCTGCTCTGACTGTATTTCTCCCCTTCAAAGGAGGTTTCATTGGAAATGATGTCATGGCATGGACTGAGAAGATAGACTAGCTGCTTTCTCTTCCATGCTAAGGAGGGTGCCCTTCACATGAAGAACCCTTTTCAATCATTTCAGGCTGACCAAAATCTATGCAAGCATTAAGATTGTTTCAACTTCCCTTTGCTGGCAGTTCACCTTTTGTGTCTCATTCTCTAAGGTTCTCAAGGCAGAGGTCTTATCTTGATGGTTGTTGGTCCCCAGTAATTAGAGTGCAATTACTACTTTAGAAACAACTGAGGAAAAGCCTCAATATGTGATGGTAGTGAGAGTTCAATGGTATACCACAACAGTTCCTGGTGAGGTTTATGAGAAGTCAAGAAATCAGTGCTCTTGGAGAAGAGTATTTGGGGAAGAAAGAATAGGATATGCAAATGTCTTGGGGGTAGGAAACATGGAAAAATGCATGGAAGAAATTAGGTACGAATATGTGTGTAAATTACACACATATTGGGTACAGCTCTCCTACCTCTACATGTATATATATATAGGCAATATTCATATATACAGAGAGATATTAGCATCAGTGTGTGTGTGTTCCTATGATTTCTCAATGGTTTGCTTAGAAAAGCTCCAAAATGTATCACTACAAGCTACTGAAAAAAATTCATAATAATTTTGACTAAAAAAAATAGAAGTAAAATGTTCAAGAACAATAATGATTTCTACATAAAGCAAATGCTTTTGAAATAATGTGAAGAGACTTTTGAAATAATGTGAAGTTGTACAGTTTTATTTGAAGGATAGTGAACTGTGTCATTGCTGATTGTATCAGTCTGTGATTTGGCTGATCTGGAAATCTGCCACTAGTTATTCTCTTAAAAGCAGAAATAGTAAATTAATATTTTTGGAGAAAAACAGAAAAAGAAACATAAAGCAGACAGAAGAAATAGTATAATTATTCCATTAGTGATTTTTTTTCTTTCATCCACAAAGCTCTTCTTCATTTTATATATATATACACACACACGTATATAGGAAGCTTCCTATATACGTGTGTGTGTATATATGTGTGTATATATAGGAAGTGTATATGTGTATATATAGGAAGTGTATATGTGTGTATATAGGAAGCTTCCTATATACACACACATATATAGGAAGCTCCAATTCAACTTGTTTTTTAAAAAAACTTTATGTTAAAAAAAGTTTTATTATGTATGTGTCCCCAGTTTTCAGCAGGTTTGAATGGTTGCTTGGTCTATGAGGGCTCTTGACAATTGCTACTCACACTGGCACATGATTAATGGGGACTCAGCTTGATTTCCTTGGGCTCTTACTATTTATCAGAGTCATTCTTCACTCATAAATTTTCCTCTCTCTATCGTAATTCATATCGGCAAAAAAACATAAAATGAAGAAGAGCTTTGTGGATGAAATAAAAAAAATCACTAATGGAATAATTATACTATTTCTTCTGTCTGCTTTATGTTTCTTTTTCTGTTTTTCTCCAAAAATATTAATTTACTATTTCTGCTTTTAAGAGAATAACTAGTGGCAGATTTCCAGATCAGCCAAATCACAGACTGATACAATCAGCAATGACACAGTTCACGATCCTTCAAATAAAACTGTGCAACTCCACATTGTTTCAAAAGTCTCTTCACATTATTTCAAAAGCATTTGCTTTATGTAGAAATCATTATTGTTCTTGAACACTTTACTTCTATTTTTCTTAGTCAAAATTATTATGAATTTTTTTCAGTAGCTTGTAATGATACATTTTGGAGCTTTTCTAAGCAAACCATTGAGAAATCATAGGAACACACACACACTGATGCTAATATCGCTCTGTATATATGAATATTGCCTATAGCTGGAGCATTAAATAATGCTAAGGAAGCAGTTCTAAATATAAACGCTGTCTTTTAAATAGTGACAGAACACACATTTTCCACATGCTTATGAGAGATCTTCTCAATGCTTATCAGCATTCTCAGGATTAATAATATAAGTCCCTTAAATAATTATTTGGAAAAAAAGTTTGTCACAGGTCTTAAATCACTTTAATGGATTATTTCAGACTCTGTTGTAATTCCCCAAGATACAAAGAAAAATTTCAAGGAAGCATTTATGGTTATAATTTACTGTCTGCATTTATGATCTTTTGAACTCCTTCCCATTGCAGCATTTCATAGGAAAGTTTTTAATATTCTGAAAAGTTTGGACACTGATCTGAGGCCACTGAGTCACTACTGCAGATTATCATGGAGGTAGATTATCATGGAGGTTGCCAATCTGTAAGAACAACACCTGTAATGTATTCCTATAGATCTGATCATTTTTCTCAAGGAAATTGACCAAAGACCTTGTGAATTTCATTCCTTTTCACCAAAGAAAACTCTCATTCATCTAACAAAGGCAACAGAGGCAGCTTAGTGGCAAAAATGAAATAGTAGACATGAATTCTTGTTCTAATCATCTTGTTTTTACCATGAATATAACTATGCCTTAAATTTGCATTCATAACAAAAAACCTGTGACAGGATCTATTTCCATATTAGACTAAAAAGTCTGCACAGTACTTGGCAAAATGGGGCTTAATGTACTATTTATTTATAGACCATTCAATGTGCTGCTTCCACTTATTTCTTATATGTGAGAACAATAAGCTAGTCATCTCGTGTGCAAAACACAGACATTGCAGGTAAACTGTTCACCATATCTAGTTTCCAGGGTTCCAGAAATGGTGCTACAGGCTTGGACGAACTGCAAATGGTGTACGTAGGCAGAAAGCTTGAATTCAACCTACCTAGCAACAGACTGTGGCATTCACCATATTGTATGCACATGTGGCTCGAATTCATGCTGCTGGCTGATGGGCTTCCTACGGAGAAGCATTTAATTGTCAATATTATACACTTACAATATTCAGAAGTGTAAAAGTTAACTGAGAAAAAAATGGCCTAAAGTCTAAACTGAGATGTGATTTAGACAGAAAACATGACTGTGTGACAGAGGCAGAAGCCTCTGCAAATGGAACTGGGAAGGAATTGACTGTGAACAGCTGCTCATTGAGAGATGGCTCGGGAGGGAACCCTGAGTGAACTTATATCGCCTTGGAAATCAAAACGTGCTGTGGTATCACAAGCTCTGGCTAAATAAATGCTCTGTTGTAAAGCAGAACTTTTGACCTAATTATTTTGTCCTCACAGCTTTGCTTCTCGGAATGTTTATACAATGTCTATAATTGTTCCCAACAAAATTTTTATAGAAAGAAATATTGGCTGGAGAAAAATGTCTTCTCACTAGTATTGAAAAAGAGAAAGAAATAATTGCTTGGCTTAGTTTATATGCAAGCTCCTGGTGGACTTGTTTTTGAACAGATTCTTATCCACAGTAGACACTCGATATTGAACAGACGAACAAATGATTGTGGGGAGTTCTTTTATGTGCTTATGAAGAATTAAGATAATTCTTGCAATTGTTAATGAATCAATACCAAACCGTAAAGGAGTCAGTAAGAGGAAAGAGATGAAGGTCAGTTGGAGGAAGTATTAATCTAATGATTTAGTCTTGTCATCAGTATGTCCCACAGATGTATATTTAGTGCATCCTGAACAGCATGTGTGGAGACAACGTCTCTGAAATTCACTATTGTAAAGTCCACTACAATTGCCTAACATTTTGTGTTTCTCTATATTGATTCCAAAAAGTTGGAATAAGAAGTATTTCTTAATCCTTAAATTTTTTTTGTGGTTTGATGGAGTCTAGCTAGTCAAATCTCTACTTCTTAGACAAGTGAGATGAGCTACCCAACATGTATTTGATTGTGTATGTAAAATCTATGGAAACTATATGTAAAATTATCAGCATCTGACAATATAAAAAGCACCCAATCAGCTGTCGCTATCTCTTTTTATTGTGGTTATTGCCAATTCACAATTACAGTGGTAATTTTTTAAGAGTCCCTAAACAAACATGGCTCTTTTTTATTTCATTATCATTTTTCATTATGAAATTTCAGACACACAAAAGATTATATATGTATATATATAAACACATTTATAAGTAGATAAATGAAATTTAATTGTTAACCAGTCAAACATCAGTATTTCCACCTCGTGTGTGTGTGTGTGTGTGTGTGTGTGTATATACATATATGTAGAGAGAGAGAGATGGTAGATAGAGAGATATAGATTTATAGATAAAGATAGATATGGATACGGATTATATATATATCTCTCTCCAATAGAGCTGTCTTCCCTCCTGTTTATGTTCACTGATGTCTATCACTGCTCACTGGTATGCCATTTCCTGTCTTCTGCCAATTTTTTTCAATAGTTGCTTTTCATTTTCTTATTGATTTGCAGATGTTCTTCATATAGTCTAAATACTAAAATTGTAATGTAAATTAGAAGCAAATATCTTTTGCCAGTTTTTATCTTATATTTTTAAACTTTATTTTTTAAGACACAGGGTCTAGCTCTGTTGCTCAGACTACAGTGACGTGGTGTGATCATAGCTCACTGCAGCCTTAAACTCCGGGGCTTAAGCTATCCTCCTGCCTCAGCCTCCAGGGTAGCTAGAACTATAGGCATACACTACCATGCCAGTGTAATTTTAAAATTTTTTGTAGACTTGTGGTCTCACTATGCCGCCAAGGCTGGTCACAAACTCCTGGCCTGAAGTAGTTCTCTCAACTCAGTCTCCCAAAGTGTTGGGATTACAAGTGTGGGCCACTGCACCTGGCCTGCTTTTATAAATTTTAATGATATATTTTGATGAACAGAAATTCTTACTTTTAATTATCAGCATTTATCAATTTTTTAATGGTTTATTCTAGACACCATTTTTCAAATAAATCATTTCTTACCCTGATTTCATATAGGCCCATATTTGTTCAAATAATTTATTGAGCGACAATCATCTGTGAGGCATTCTTCTAGTACTTTAGGTACATCACTAAATTAAATTCTTGAGCCTTTTCTTTAAACATTTAAATGTCTGATTTACCTGCAATTGAATATTTTTATGGTGTGAAGTTTGATTCTATTTTATTTATCTTTGATAGATATAATCAGTTATCAGAGCACTTTTTTAAAAGTATATCCCTTTTTTCAGTTAATTGCAGTGCCATCTCTGTAATAAAGTATTCATGGATATGCAGAAATATTTCTATGCTCATTACTTTGCCCAGTATTTCTCTGTTTTGATCCTTATTTCTATATCACACATTCTTAATTACTATAGCATTAAAATACACCATCATATTTAGTATGAAAGTATTTCTAATACGTCATTCTTCATAAATATTTTGTATATTTGGAGCCATTTGCTTTGTCATATAAATTTTAGGCAAGGTTATCAAGTCCCACACAAACAATGTTAGAATTTTAATGAGAATTGCATTTTAGTTATAAAAATCAGTTTGAGATGAACTGTCATATTTATGATAGCCATGGACATGATTTGTTTCTATCTATTTATTTTTGGTCTTTTATAATGATTGTCACGATCATTGTACAGCTAGCTTTAAAAATATCTTATGCCATTTCTTATGCATTATTTCTAGATATTTTCACTGTTATGCTATTTACATTGCATATTTTATTTAAATATTTTATCATTTTGCTCCTATCTAGAAATGCAATCCACTTTTATATGCCTTGTCACATTTTAAACTCATATTAATTTTAATACTTTGTAAAGTGGAATTGGTAATGTAAGCATCCATACCACTACAAATAATGAGAGTTATATTACTTTTTTATTTAAAATACATACTTATCTTGCTTTTGTTTCTTTGACCTTTGGAGACGGCTAGGAACTCCAATACAATAAGTCGTATATTTAGATACAATTACATATCCTTGCCTTGTTCCTGATGTTAAACAAAAGTGTTTATAAATGAGTCAGAATAGATTAAATTTCACTATAATAACAACCCCCTTTTGGTCTGCTTTAAAAAAATAAAAAACACAAACAGAGTACCTTATACATGACAGAAATATATTTCTCATAGTTCTGGAGGCTGGGAAGTCCAAAATCAAGGCAGCTTCAGTATCTGATGAGGGCCCATTTTCCAATTCGTAGAAAACCTTGTCCTCACATGGTAGAAGAGACCAGGCAGCTCTCTAAGGCCTCTTTTGTAGGAACACTAATCTCATTCATGAGGGCTCTGCCTCATGTTACAAACATTCAGACCAAAGCACCCTCAAAACTCAGTAGCTTAAAACAATAAAGGCTTATTTTTTGTTCATGCTACGTGTCCATCACAGGTTGGCTGCAGCCCTACTCCATGTTGTCTGCAATCCAGAATCTATGCTAATAGAAAAGCTTCTCTCAATGCAAATCAAAACCACGATGAGATACCAGCTCACACCAGTCAAAATGGCTATTACTAAAAAGTCAAAAAACAACAGATGCTGGCAAGATTGTGGAGAAAAAGGAAATGATTTTACACTGTTGGTGAGAATATAAATGAGTTCAAACATTGTGAAAGACAGTGTGGCGATTCCTCAAAGACCTAAAGGCAGAAATACCATGTGACCTACCAATTCCATTACTGGGTATATACCCAGAGGAATATAAATCATTCTATTATAAAGATAAACACATATGTATATTCACTGCAGCACTATTCACAATAGCAAATACTTGGAATCAACCTAAATGCCCATCAATGATGACTGGATAAAAAAAAATGTGGTACCTATACACCATGAAATACAATGCAGCCATAAAAAGGAATGAGAACATGTCCTTTGTAGGGACATAGATGGAGTTGGAAGCCATTATTCTCAGGAGACTAACGCAGAAACAGAAAACCAGATACCACATGTTCTCACTTACAAGTGGGAGCTGAGAACACATGGACACGTGGCGGGGAACAACACACACTGGGGCCTGTCCGGGGATGTAGGGGGAGGGAAATCATCAGGAAAAGATAGTTAATGGACGCTGGGCTTAATAACCAAGTGATGGGATAATCTGTGCAGCAAACCACTATGGCACACATTTACCTATGTAACAAACCTGCACATCCTCCATTTGTAGCCCTGAACTTAAATAAAAGTTGAAGAGAAACAAAAAGAATGAAAAAAAATTTTTCTTTGTTGACAAATGGCAAAGTAAAGAAAAGCTTCTCTTGAAGATTATTGGTTTTATGAAAGAAAAAATAATAATCATGACTTTTGAAGTTTCTACCTGTTACTTTACTTATTTCATCAACTAAAGCAAATTGCATGCCTAAGGCTAACATAAATGTGATGGGGAAGTATAATTATTATTGTCAGAAGTTTAAAACTTTTACTATACTTTTACAAATCACTTTGTTTTTGCCCTGATTAATAATTTCTTCTTGTTCTTTGCTTTCTACTTCCTTAAATTCTGCTCTTATTATCACCATATCAATTATTTTACATTTTTGGATGTATCTTCAGCTGATTAGCTTAATGTAATTTTACCCTTTATCCTTTTCTGCCATTTTCATCTCTATATAGTTTTCAATTTCTAATTTATCTGCATTACAAAGTTGTAATATGCTGGTAGTCGTTATTTTTGGTATTTCTAAAATATTTTAATTAAAATATTTTGATTTAAAATGATAAAGAAGTCCTACGATTTCCTATTTGACCCATATATTACTGTATTTTTATAGTTCTGAATATATTGAAACTTTATCTTTGTTGTTTTTATTGATATAAAATGTAATTGTATTGTGATCATAATCAATCATTTCTATAATACAAATTCTTCTATACTTTAGTTCATGTAACTCAGGGAAAAGTTTTGTATACACTGAAGAAAAGTATGTTGTTTAATTGTTACATATGTTTATACCTATGTCTCGTAAATCAAGCTTATCAATTATACTTATTAATTTGTATATGATTTTTTAGTCTTTTATTGGTCTTTTGACTTTTTAACTATGACAGTTGTGTTAGTATTTTTCAATATAATGAAAAATGTGCCAATTTATCCTTGTAGTTATACATCTTATGGATTTATATAATTAAATGTATTTTTAGGATGCACAGAAGTTGAGAAAATTATTTTTCACCCATATATTTTTACCTTTATCTTGCCAGTTGAGCATGATCACTTTTGTATGTGCCAGGCACCATGCTAAGCACTGGACTACTATTTTTGTATTTTGATAACTTATTTCCTTTTGTAGGTATAATCTGATGTGTTCCAAAGGGACTTCAAAATTGCTTAAAATATCTGAATACAAAATAGCAAAATAATGTAAGTTAATAATGGGAGAGAAATAGAAAAGAAATGTAAGGATATAACATATAGCCTGTCTGAAATACTGGTCTTAAATCCTAAAAACTTATTGATGGTAATAATAACATCAATAGCGAACAACTTTGCAGTTTATTATGCCTGCCACAATTTTAAGGGCTTAGTACATATATAAAGTGTTTTAATACTTACACCAACCTGATAAAGGAGGAGCTTTTTTCCATTTTTCAAATGAGAAAACTGTGAAATAAAGAGAACCAATTCAAGATCTCAAAGCCATTAAGAGCTATTAAGCAAGAGTTTCCAGAATCCATATTCTTAACCACGTTTAAACAATGAATTTTAGGTATTGTGCTATTTCATATATTCAGGTCATGATTTCTACACATAAATAAAAATTACCCAGAGCCAATTAGCATAAATAAACAAGACATATGAAAGGCATAAGGAAATTCAAAATGGTTTTATAAACTACATGTGACCTTTACAAACCTCACTGTTCTAAATTTCAAATGTTGTACATATATGCACTAAATCTTAAGCAAACTAAAACCCGAGCACTTCACTAACAAGGTAAAATTGACATTTATACTTTTCAAGAAATAAAGAGAAAATTTGATTAATGATAGAACTAATTTTTCATTATTTTCAACTTTGTAGAAAGCCCCAAACAAGTGTTTGTCATGAATAAAATATATGAGGATTGCTATAACTGAGAGACAGAATAAATAAGCTGATAATAACAAGAAGCTGAGAGTTATTGATTCGCATTTAAAAAAATGTTCACAAAAATTCAGTATGCTAGTGTAGGTCTGGCCATTAACTAGGTGAATAACTTTCTCCTGGTTACATATACTACGAGGAACTCAAATTTCCTCATTTGTAACACAAGAGGACCAGATTAAATCATCATCCTTTCTAGATTTCTTTTGTTTCCTCAATGACTTCTTGGCCCAAAATTCTGGAGAAAAGGTTAACTTGCATTTCTAAAAGCCTTCCAGTTATCCTGGGAACTTGGTGGGAGTTTGGGGGTAGACAAAAAAAAGCCACATTTCCAAGTGTACCTTCATACTTGAGTGGGCCATCTTCAAATCAAAGTAATTAGGAAGGTGAACAGTGAGATACCAGCCATTTGTTCTATTGCTTTTCTCTTTATTTATTATTTTCTTTCTCAGAATTTTAGAATACCTTCTAGGTACAGAGCTATATGAACCCCGGAGTTGGTCAATTATAAGTATTATTATTCAGACTTCACGGAGCTGGAAATGAGGTCGCACAACAAAAGAGAATTGTAGAATTTCTCCTTGCCCTCCCCCACGTTCTAATTATCCATAATCCCTCATAGCAAGTCACCTAATATTTCTAAATACCTAGTTACACAAGAAGAAAATGTCTTCTGGATGCAAATATTATATGAAAACCTGAATCCTGAAAATTGGACTGCTTCCAGAAAACATTGTAAGAGTTCCAGCTCACGGAACAGCAGAGGCTCCTCCGTAGAGATGTCTTTTTTTCTTTTTGTAAAAAATATTCTTCTTGGTAACTTGTTATTTTTGAACCAGTTTATTTTCTAGAAAATGCCTCTCTCGTTTGGCTCTTTCTTTTGTGCTTCTTAGAAGGAGAAATTCCTACACATAGGTAGGTATGCTTAGATCTGCATCAAACTTTATTCAGATTATCTCAGGCTAAACAACTTTCCTTTATCCTACTTCTCCTTAATTTTCCTTCAATTGTCTTTAATTTTGGGCTAAAAATGTTTAAGTATAGCAGGATCTAGATACATTTTTGACAAAGCGAACTAAAATCAAACCTAAAATTCAACCTGGAAGGAAAAAACAAGAACAAAAAAAAATTAACCCAACGAAAAAAACGAACCGAACCCAAAAAATTTGGTCCTAATTTCGAGTGACCTGGTCTGCAAAAGCTCTTGACTTTAAATACTTACCTTGTCTCTGTTAATCTTAACTATTGCCTGGAGTTTATAGGAGACCAAACCCTGATTCTAAGCACTTTGAAATCAAAACATATGCTTTGGATGATTTTCTGAATGTAATGCAGTAATTTAGTTTCCCTTATGTGCACATTTACTCAGGAACTTCCATCTAGTCACTGGCCCAAGCTGTCGCATTGGCAATTAGCACTTTTCCTTCAGAACCAAGAGGAAGTGTAGTTATCTTTTATTGAACATGTTTTATCTCTAGTGAGCACTTCATTAATTGGACTTTTGTTTGGAATGCGTAGGTTTAGTCTCCTTTGGATTCATCTTTTCTCTTTAATTTTTCCCATTGGCATTACTCACTGACTAATGTCTGTTTGGCTTCCTATTCTTAACGTTACCATTATTACCTCAGTGTGGGATGTACAGACCCACAGGGCAGGCACAATACTGTTAATCTGCACTCCCTTTCTTCAAAACACCATTAGCGATCTGATCATCTCTACTTTAGTGCCTAGAGTTCATAAGAGAAGGTTACAATAAAAACTGGATCATTGAAATGAGCTTACTATGTAATCATAACTGTCCCTGAGCATTGGCTTAATATTATAAAACTTTGGAAATACATTATCCCATTGCACTTACAGACATTACAAAGAACACTTTTTTATTGCTGTTGCTGTTATTACTATTATTGAGATGGGAAATTTGAAAACATAAGAAGTTAAAATAATGCATGCATCTTATAAATTTTAAAACCTATCTACTGGCCAATAAACATTAATTAAAGTTAAATATGTACCTGAGTCTCATAACAAATAAAGTATTACACAGAAAGTGCCGGTGAGTTGTATATCAGGGAACACATTTACAGCTTACAGTCTAGTCAGAAGGGGTTCTTTCTGGGAGGGAGGGGAATATTACCTCTGATCATTACAGCAGAGAAAAACACTGATATTACCAAAGGCACTAGATACAGAATCAGATTCTCAATTAGAAAGATGGCTACTGTGCCACACAAACTGATAACGTGGTTCTTGGGATTAATACATCAAACAAACCCTACATGTTATGAAGAATGTAGGAAATAAAAAATATAAAAATTGATAAATTAAAAACTGGTTCTTTAATTGAATTTTGAAAAGATTAAGCTCAATTAAGAATATGAAGTCTTCACACACTAATGAGGTCATAGAAAACATTGGTTTCTAAAAATAAGAAACAGGTGAGCCAAGGATGAGGATAAGCAATGCTTGAGGAATCTGAGTAGATGATTCCTGCCCCACTCTGGGTAGAGGAGGATCTGAAAGTGGCATGAGAACACAATGAATTGAAGTGATAGGTCTATTTTAAAAAATAATTGTTATTATTAACATTGTATTGGTTAGTAAACTATGTACAGTGAATGCTGATTCTCAATCTGTTCAAGTATTTCTAACAAATATTTCTGTAATTTCCATTACATGCCACATTAAAAAAACTGTTCTAGTTTTTACTACACCATGGCTAGATTATGGAATGATGAATTAACTAGACTTTACTTTTCTGAGTATGCTGCAGTGAAAATTGTGTTGCAAATTGCTATCTTTATTGACAATTCATCACAAGATATATCTTAATCTCAGGAGAACTTTCCCACTGTGTCTTGAATGCTTATTCTCATGATCTTCTAAGACACATTCACACACACACGCACACGTGCGCACACACACACACACCCCTGACATGTACCATTCTATCACATCCTCCCATTCTGCAGCAGAAACAAGCTTGCCAAACACATTATCTTCTTATTTTTGTATAATCTAAAAAATATCCCTTTTATCTACACCATGTTCAGTAATTTAGTTACTTAACAATATATTTATATTTTTGAGGTGACTCAAGTATCATAGAAATCAATCAAGGTAGGAAGAATGTGGATTTGGCACACAAAATAAGTTTGAGTTGATTCTTGTTTACTTGCTGTTAACATGCTTTTTTCACTGCCATGATCCACAGCTTGCTTATTTGAATTAAAAAAAAAAAAAAAAAAACTATAATATCTGGCTTATAGATGTGCTTAACATTTTGTAACATAACACAAACAAAACATTGTGTAGTGAGGTAGAAATCCAATGATGTCTTCTATAAATGCTACTGGTCAAATCCTATATCCATACGGGTAAAATTGAACCAGGACTCTTATCTCTTACCACCTTAATTTTAAATGGACCATAGACCTAAATGTAATAGGTAAACCAATAAGCCTTCTAGAAAAAAATTAAAATGTAGAAAAATACTTTTATGCTATTGGATTCGGAACACCTTTTCAAAGAGGTCATAACACAAAAAAATTCTGGGCCTAATTTTCAGCTCAAACTGTGCTGTGACTGCAGTGGAAGAGAATACCTTTGAAACCGTCCAGACAGGCCCTCTGACTTTCAGATGATAGTGCTTGGATTGGCTGTTACTAGTCTAAACCTGGAGCTTGAGATTGCATTCAGATTCGTGTTGATTTAGGGGTAAGTCAACCAGACTCTTTGATCTCTAAATCAGTTATTGGATACAGGCCACTCCCTGGGAAAAGGCTATGATTTTACCTAGTTTCAGAGATCAAGGTGGGGAAGAGCTCTTGTGGCCCTATATTATAGTATAAAGATTTTCTCTTAATACCTTCTTTCAGCTTCATGTCAGTGCCATTCATTGGTCCTATTCTTATGAGGATTCTCGTCCCAAAGATTCAATGGTGTACTGTCGCTTTCTAGCGACAAGTCTCTCCTTTCCTGCATGGCTATGCATTTGGTATAATAGGAAACTTCTTTCTGAACTTGAGAATAAAAAAGAAATAGAATATTAAATATCAGGGAATTACTCTAAATCACTTCACAGTCAAATGCAAGTATTTTAAGAGACATTTCAAATTATGAGAATGAATTTCCTTTACAATATAATAACCATCATTGTATAATCAAATACTTTTAGCTTATTGAAATTGGATATCATGAAATAAATGTTTATTTCCTCTGTTTTGTTTTTCTTTTATAGAGATAGGATCTCACTCTGTTGCCCAGCCAGTGCAGTGGTGTGATCACAGCTTGTTGCAGCCTTGAAACCCTGGTCTCAAGCAATCCTCCAGTCTTGGCCTCCCAAAGTACAAGAATTACAGGCAATGGTCACTGCACCTGGCCTGGCTCCATTTTTAAACTTGTCAAGAGATTATGACCAAGAAAATTTAGAATGATCTATCATTCTAAATATAAAAA
>NW_012110363.1:3677001-3677816 GCF_000951045.1 Mandrillus leucophaeus
TAATACATCAAACAAACCCTACATGTTATGAAGAATGTAGGAAATAAAAAATATAAAAATTGATAAATTAAAAACTGGTTCTTTAATTGAATTTTTAAAAGATTAAGCTCAATTAAGAATATGAAGTCTTCACACACTAATGAGGTCATAGAAAACATTGGTTTCTAAAAATAAGAAACAGGTGAGCCAAGGATGAGGATAAGCAATGCTTGAGGAATCTGAGTAGATGATTCCTGCCCCACTCTGGGTAGAGGAGGATCTGAAAGTGGCATGAGAACACAATGAATTGAAGTGATAGGTCTATTTTAAAAAATAATTGTTATTATTAACATTGTATTGGTTAGTAAACTATGTACAGTGAATGCTGATTCTCAATCTGTTCAAGTATTTCTAACAAATATTTCTGTAATTTCCATTACATGCCACATTAAAAAAACTGTTCTAGTTTTTACTACACCATGGCTAGATTATGGAATGATGAATTAACTAGACTTTACTTTTCTGAGTATGCTGCAGTGAAAATTGTGTTGCAAATTGCTATCTTTATTGACAATTCATCACAAGATATATCTTAAGCTCAAGAGAACTTTCCCACTGTGTCTTGAATGCTTATTCTCATGATCTTCTAAGACACATTCACACACACACGCACAGGTGCGCACACACACACACACCCCTGACACTGTCTCTTATACACATCTAGATGTGTATAAGAGACAGGGGAGGGAGGGGAATATTACCTCTGATCATTACAGCAGAGAAAAACACTGATATTACCAAAGGCACTAGATACAGAATCAGATTCTCAATTAGAA
>NW_012110363.1:3678761-3682608 GCF_000951045.1 Mandrillus leucophaeus
ATATATATATAGTATTCTCATGCAGTGTATCTACTCTAAGAAATAGACACCCTCACCTACAGACACACACACACTCACACTCTTATCTTTACTTCCACAAAAACTCGTCTCAATTTTAACTGCAGTTGGTATCTCCAGCAGAAAGAAGTTATTTAAAAAAATAAAGAAAACTTTACACCTCAGCGTTAGACAAATTGTGATAATAAAGTGGAATCACACCTTCTACACATGAAGGGGATATGACTACCATAGTTATTATAATATTTCTTATGTGGTTAATTTAATGCAGTACAGAAAAGACAGTTTGCTAAAATACTGGGTGAGAATTCATCTCAAAGCCACAGGAGAGCCAGAGCAATAGCATATGGATGATTTCTGGAACATTAGCACGATGTATTTTGTCAAGGAAGAAATATATCAGTATGTTGTAAGTTTCGGCTCAACTAAATATTAACACTTCAAAAAGAATCAATTTCACTTATCGACAAAAAGCTTTTGACTTAATAAATGCTGAAATTTTCTAAGCGCCATTAATTGGGCAAGATATATCATTATTTTTGACTTACATAATGAAAGAAATCTTTTCAGTTGTATCTTTTGGAATGTAAAAAAAGGATTGTTTTTAAAAAGCTACTGGTTAAAAATTAGTAATAGAGATAGAATTATATTTTTATTTATGTAATTTCCCTTTTTAAACAAGTCATCCAAATGCATTTTCTTATAAGGGCATCTTATAAGGTGCCCTTATGAGAAAGACAAGGTTTCTGGTCTTTTCTTATAAGGGCACTAATTCCATCATGAAGACTCCACTCTCGTGTTCCCTTCTACATCTAATCATCTCCCAAAGGTCCCACCTCCAAATATCATCACATTGGGGGTTAGGGCTTCAACATTTTAATGTAGCAGGAAAGAGAAAACAGATATTCAGTCCATAACAGTAGGAGAACAGGCAAGGAATTTAACAATGTAATTTTGAAACTGGAAACAACTTTTCCCAGGGTTGGTTTATTCACCATTCTGTACCCTTCTGAGAATGGTAGGGTTTTGGACACTAAACTGTTCTGGTATCATAGTCATGGTGGGCTTCACTGGTACAACATTATCTTATATTGTCTCTGATTCATGATTGCCCATATCTCAGTTATTAGAAAGAGGGGGGTGTGGCCAGAGCTGGCAAGCTCTACAGAAAGTTCTAAAAGACTACATCCACCCTTTGATTTAATTTCTCTTTACTTTACACCAGTATGGTCTTATGTCACCACAAAAAGGTCACCTTTACATTTTATTGCATTGGAATTCCCATGTATTCTTGAAAGATTTGTGACATAATTTTACAGATAACTAAATAAGGCTCTGAGAGATCAGTGACTTACTCATACTTAAAGAACTAGTTAATGTCAGAAAAGAGACAATACGTATTTAGACTCTTGTTTTCTTTTGTTTTAACACTTTGCTTTTCTCTGTACATAGGAGAAATTAGAATTATGTGTATATATATATATGATATTAGAAATCATGAGTTACAAATAATTTGTAGTATGGTTAAATATATATATTAATATTATTCTACCATTTAATTTTTCTACTTCTATTTCTTTAGGACTTTTATGTTTATTTTTTCCATATAACTTGTACTCTCCATCTTTCTAATTTCATAAGGAAGCTTTTTGGTTTTATTAGTTAGATTGTATTAATTCATAAATTAATTTGGAGAGATTTGAAATGTTAATGTTAATACACCCTATGCAAAAATAAAAGATGTCTGTCGATACATTCAGTCTACTTTTGGGCCTTTAAGAAATGTTTCATAGTCTTTATATTGGTTTTGACCAGTTCTTGTTAAGATTATTACTAATCATTTTATATTTCTGTTGATTTTTTTAATACTTTTTTCTATTATATTTTCTGACTGATTATGAAGGCTAGTGATTTTTTTGCAGTCAATTTTATATTTTGTTGCTTCATTAAATTATTTCATTTGATTTTCTAAAGCATAATTATCGTTTAGGGATTTTCCTAGTGTTATCATGAATATCATGTTATCTGAAAATACTCATATATTTTTTCTTTTTATCTTCAAATTCTCATGTTTCCAATAGTATTACGTTTATTGTTTTTCCTTTACTATTGGGTATGTCTTCTTTGCATTTTTCCGTGGAAATTATCTTTGTACTTATGCTTTAAAAAATTTTGCTGTTTGTTACATTGTTTCTTCTCAGAATATATAACACTCAGAGAGCATTCTTTCATCTGTATCTTCAACTTTGTTTTAGTCTTAGTTCTACATTTCGATAAATATCAAATGCTCATCATTCACCCCAGTCATTTCTTGGAAGGGTGTAGCTCATTGTTTTTTTACATTCTTCAGAAATAATACATGTATATCATAGCTCTTGAGTTGTTTCTAAAAAGGTTTTTCAATAGCATTTGTATTTTAACAATACCTGAACTGCAAATCAAATATTTAACTTACAGTTCCTTTCATTAAGTTTTTTGAAAATACTATTCAGCTTTCAACTTCTTAGCATGTTGATCGTGAGAAATATGATGCAAAACCAGCTTTATTTTTTCTTGAACCATTTTAATTAGACACTTTGTATTTTTCTTATTGAGTTGAAGGGTTATTAAATAAAATCTCTGTGACATTTTGGAATGCATACACAACTATTATCTGGAAAAACATCAAATCTTGTTTAATGAAACTTTAAATGTATTGTTTTATTTCAATGAAAATGAATGAGTTAGACTACATGCCATTAAAATTTATAAGTATAAAATAAGTCAATTTGATTCATTCTAAGTGATTTATTAGGTAGTTCTACAAAGAGTGAGAATATATATGCTATTTAATTCAGGGCTTCACATATTGCTCAATTTAATAACACCCATCCTTGTAAATTATTAATTTAGTACTAAGACCATGCAGATTACTCACCTGATCAATATCTTTTTAAGTTTAATTTTATGCCTTCTGTAGAGATAATTATTTTTGTTTCTATGCCTGCCCATAATACAAATGCCAGGAAAAAATAGGAATTATCTGATTACATGAGATATACAGCAAATCTAGTCATATCAATATATACAGATGTAGTTTGTTTTCATAGTTTAATAAAATGCTTTCTAGTTTTCTAAACTATTTCAGCATTCCAAAATACTAATTTTTATCTCTTTTCTGATTGGAAATGGTGCAGCAATATACATCACTATGTGTAAATCCTTGAGTATATCTCAGGCGTTTCTGCAGTAATGATATTACAGTTACAGGGTAACCAATATCAGGGGTATTGAATTCTTTCATCAGCAAAGTCGAAAGTAATCCTAATCCAGGTAGCCACTCTAGTAAATGCGATCACCTCAGATACATTTATATGTATAATATACGTGTATGTCTGTGTATGTGCATGCAGTTAAATAGTTATGTCACTAAATTGTCATCTCATATGTTTTTTTCATTGAGAATAAGGTATATTCATTAATTAATCAACAAAAGCCTTTGAAATTCTTAGCCAATGGCAGTTACTATAGTGGCTACTTGGATTAGAATTACTGTGGGTGTTTTGGGGGTGTTTTAACTTTTTTTTAAGTTCAGGAGTACATGTGCAGGATGTGCAGGTTTATTACATACTTAAACATGTGTCATGGGGGTTTGTTGTACCAATTACTTCATCACCCAGGTATTAAGCCAAGTATCAATCAGTTATTATTTCTCATCCTCCCTCTCCTCTCACCCTCCTCCCTCCAATAGCCCCCATGCATGTTCTTCTCCTCTGTGTTCATGTGTTCTCTTACCTTGTAAATGAATAAATAAATTGTTTTGCTTGGAGTCACCAAGGAATTTATTGTA
>NW_012110363.1:3682958-3711649 GCF_000951045.1 Mandrillus leucophaeus
ACTCTTGTTGAATTTAATTTCTTAATTCATTTCTCTTTTTATTTGCATTTCTGGTTTTAGGTTTGTATTTAAAATATCTAAATCCTCATCATAATATATTTAGTTCAGATTAGCATGTTCTGTTTCAGTATGCTTCATGTTAGTTTCCTTTGGGAGAAATTTTATTTGCTAAACTGCTATGATTCATATTTTCTTTTTTCTTCATATGGTAACTTTCTGTGGTGTTGGTGCATTTTGTTGAAAAGTTTCTTGGTTCAAGACTGTCTTTTGTCAGTGTAATAACATGAAGCTATTTAATGGATGATGTTCATGACAGTGGTCTGGGATAAGGAGAGATTTTAGTGTATCTTTTATTTTGCAGGATGTTTACTTTTATTCTATTCTTTCCTTCTTTCCCTTCACTACACATCGCTAAGGGGCTCCAAGCTTTTATAATTAAATAAAGACAGGATCTAACCCTGCATTGGTACAACTCACCTCAGCCACCTCACCTTCATCCTGGCACTGTGACGACTAAGGGAGACTGTCTTTATTTAAAATTCAATATTCTGTTAATCATGAATTATTTGCATTAATTTTTATTTTAAATCATTGCATTAAGTTATTGTTTATCTTCCTTTTCTTTTTTTCTTTTCTTTTTTTTTTTTTTTTGAGATGGAATTTTACTCTTGTCGCCCAGGCTAGAGTGCAGTGGCACGATCTCGGCTCACTGTCACCTCTGCCTCCTGGGTTCAGGCAATTTTCCTGCCTCAGTCTCCTAAGTAGCTGGAATTACAGGCATACGCCACCATGCCACACTAATTTTTGTGTTTTTAGTAGAGACGGGGTTTCACCATGTTGGCCAGGCTTGTCTCGAACTCCTGACCTCAGGTGATCCGCCCGCCTTGGTCTCCCAAAGTGCTGGGATTACAAGCATGAACCACCAGCTCCAGTCTATTTATCTTGATTACTAAGGTTCTGCGGCATACCTAAATTTCACCTCAAGGGTAGTGTCTCATTCACTTCTACCTAGTCCAAGTCCTAGCATTGTCAGAATTGAAGTATCACTCTACTTACATGTAATTTAAAGTTTATGGGTTTTCTTCTTTTTTTATTAACCCTGAAAATGTGAATCATGTATGATTTTGTTTGCATTCCTTGTTGAATTTATAAATTTTGAGAAAGAGATTTGAAAAAAACCAAATTCATATGATCACTGAAACCTCAAATTTTAATCAAAAATTTTTTTTTTACAAATACTTAATAATAAGGGTAGCTGTAGTAGTTTCTGCACCAAAAAGTTAGAAGCTCTTTGGATAATACACACATTTATTTATAAATTATTTCTTTACTGTAAAAAATCAGATATTTTTATTGCTATTTTGAAGATGGAATTGTATATCTCTATGTAGTTGGAACATTTTCTCTCTCAAAGCATTCCTGTGTATTTCTGGGCACTTTTAAAGTAACTATATCAACAAATGTTTGGCATCTTCCTATAATACCATATGAAAGTAAAAAGAATTCAAATAGGATTCACAAATATGAAAGCAGAATATATTTGTGACTTGTTCTTTAAAAGCCAAACAATTAATTTTAAATGGCATGTGTTAGGTCACTACTCAAACTGTAAATTTGCAGATTCTTTATCTCCATGATTATAGACACTTTTGACTAAGTTTAGGATGAATATCTGTCCCTACTGTGTGCTCACTTTCCCATTCTACTCACCAAGTCTAACCTCTGTTGGTTCCCCAAACATATCCTCTATTCCACTAATTTCATGCTTAACATCTTAATTAAGTTTGTTAATAAACTCCACTCTGCATCCAATTTTCGATATCATACCAGTTGCTTCAGTAAATACCACTCCATATATGGAAATTTTCTGTGTCAATTACAATCTACTCATGGATACATGTAATTATAATGCATTTGTGAAATAATAATTTGCAATAGAAATCCATCAATTTTATACGATAACAATGCATATATTTTTCACTATTTTTGCACATTTTCTCCAGTCTCAACTTATTTTACATTTCACTGGAATCTAATTTGGCAGCATCTTCCACATAATACAATTGCAATATTTGTATAGAAATTGAGTGGTTTTTTTTTTATACTTTAAGTTCTAGGGTACATGTGCACAAAGTGCAGGTTTGTTACATATGTATACATGTGCCATGTTGGTGTGCTGGAAATTGAGTGATCTTAATCCAAGATGGGCTACTATATATAGTATACACACACAGCATATATATTTATATACTACATATATACTTGTCTATGTAATATATGATAGATACTATATATCTCTATATATGTGTATTATGCTTAGGACCTATAAAAATAGGTTTAGAAAGATGAGGCTTGTTTATTTTTATTTTTATCTTTAATCATGAAAATTTGCAATCCAATTAGTATACCTTAAAAAGTATCAAATTGTCTTGAAAATTATAAATATAAACTATTGAGATAGGCATTTGAGATTCATGAAGCTTCAACAATAGGCAATGTGTTCTAATACCAAAGAATTATGATATGATTTTCTCAAATTTGTGGTCATTTTATTAAAGTTACTAATATTCTACTATATATTACATCCCAGACATGTTATACTTTCAGAAAAAAGACGTAAAATATCTTAAATATCAAAAGAGTGTTAAAAATATCAGAAAACCAGCAAATAAATGACACTATAGTAATAAAATCTCAAAACTGGACTTAATTATTCAAGATCATTTAGGACAATAGGTAGTATAGAGTAAAGGTACATTTTTCTTTCTTCTACATCTATATTGAAGACACAGAAAATAAAAGATTTTACATTTTCCAAATATTACACATATGCTTAGAAGAATAAAACTGTATCTACACAGAAACATCTCTGTATACATTTCTCAAAATGTATTGTTTCCTTTGTATAAGATAAAGTTGTATATTACAATATCTGGATAATTAATCATAGTTATATTTATCAGATTTTATCTAATTAGTGTTGTAACTGAAATGTAAGGGGTCATGACATGGCTAAAACATCGCCAGTGTATATTTATTAATTTAAAAAAGCTTTTATTTCAGAAGTTTCTACAATATCTGTAAGGCTTGCATATCTTACGATAGAGCCAGTTATCTTTTTGTAGCTGACATCATCAATTAAAACATTAACCCAAAGTTTGAAAAATAAGTTTTGTAAAGAAAAAGTAAAACTAGTATTTTTGGTAATATTTTATCTCTTCTCTGAAAAATAATTCAACATAATTACACGTATAATATTGTATATATATGGCACATATACATATTTGTGTGTATGTATGTTTACATACACATACGCGCACCTTCATAGTGTTTGATGGTACAAGGCAGTAAGCCCAGATGTTAAGGTGACTTCTAGTGAGAAAACTAGAGGTGACTCTCCCCTTTTAACCAGCAAACCTCCTGTATAAGTTGTTGAATGCTGACATATCTCACCCTGCTCTGTGTGACGTCTAACTGTATGAAGTTGTAGAATTTTGAACCTGGTTGCTTACAGAAAACTAATTCTACAATTTTTATATTTGACTCTCTCTATATATATGGCACTCTTTCTCTAAGTGAAAGCTTACACTGAAATTCAGTACATAAAAGAAATAAATTTGTGGTGCCAGGGTTCAGAGAGGGTAGGAGGGATAGGAGCTACACAAAGGACATGTGAATATCAGATAGGTGGTGTAGATTTAGTGTGCTCATATCCAGTCTGGCTGCCTCTCAATGCCTTGTGCATGGCAAGTGTCCAAATGCCAGCTCCCTTGTAGGGGCAGGTATGAGTTATTTCAGGGCAAACCGTAAGTAGTTTCCTCACAGCACTGCCACTTAATGTGGAAATTCATTCTTTTTCTTTTCCCTTTCCCAGATCCTGCGTTTGGCAGCCCAACACACAATCTATTGCTGTTTGGTGCTCTTCGGCAGCCTACCAGCAAGACATCTCACGCCCAGCTAGTTTTCATTGCCACTTAATTCATGGGGGACTAACAGCCCTTCCGCTGCCAAATCGTGGGCATGCAGACGGCTTCATGCTGCCACTTCTCTCTGCCCTGCTGGCTCTCTCCCACCCTCTTTAACCTTTAGTCACGGAGACAAAATAAATAGGTCATAGAGTATGGTACAAACACATAGCCAAAGGGAAGTGAAGCATTATCCCCATTAGTTTTAGACAACTCCATTTCATTGAATATTTTTGAGACATACTGAGTTGGATTTTTAGGGAAGAGTAAGTCCTCCTCTTTTAATGTAGGAGGAAAAAGCTGTGGTTTTCCCCTCATGAATCCAGTGATCATCCTTCCTGTTGTTCTAGTTATGCCCACTAGGGAGAGGGAGTCTGGGATATTGACTGCGTATTGTAAAAATGATTCGGTTAAGTTTTTAAGGGATTTCTTCTCCCTAAATTTGGGCACTTGATGCCATTTATTTCCTTTATTTCAGTATTTGACACTTTATAATTCAATATATTCAGAAAACACTTTTGAGAAAAGTGTATTTTTATGTTTTTGAAGAAAACTTTTATTCCTAATAGCCAATACTCATAGAAATTTATATGCTTACATCCTTTTTGATTGAACCAAATGAGGACTTTCAGAAAGTAGGTGTTTTTTTTTCCTAGGAATGAGCCCAATATTTGTTGTACAGTGTGGGGTGCATGCCGTGTGTGTGTGTTGGTAGGGGGTTGTGTGTGTGTATATTTCAAGAATCGGGTGTCTGTTTAGTTTAAGACTATATTCATTTGAAGATTACTCTGGGAAGCAAGCACTGATTTCCATGTCTGTAGAGAAATAAAACATAGTACAACATAACCACTGATGGCTTTTTTAAAATAATGCTTTAAGTTTTATGTACATTTTACAAAGTGTTATGGCTGTTCCACTCCCTACATAGGTATTAAGGTACATTTTACTTTCCAAATAAATGTACGTATCCCCCTATGCAATGCAAGAAACAGCTAGAGATGCTCTATCATCATTTTGCATCACTATACAGTCACTTTTTAACCAACTGCTCTTACATAACTGAGAATACAGACATCTCTCTATATACCCTGCAAAGCTTAACATGGCTGGTTCTTTAAGGTAAAGCTATTCCATAAGTCATATTCTAAATACCTTTTACTATTGTGGAGAATTTACCATATTATACATCTGTATAGCATAAAAGCCTATTTTTATTATAGAAAAATGAGATATCATGGTAAAACAAAGAACATTTTATGAAGAAATGTATGTGGCAAAAATGGAGTTAGTCGCCAAAATATTGATGACTGTCAGGCAAAAGAAACAAATCACTATTTCCTTTAAATGACTCTTGCAGCCCCAAATAAAATAAAAATATAAACTAAAGGAGGACTGGGTGCCCAATATGAATAACTATAATATCAGTGAAACAAAGCACATTTAGAGGGACTAGTACACAGAAGGATTTTATATAAAAACTCATAATTTCAACATTTGTTTTGTTAGAATGAATGTTAAAATATACTGAGATTATGCGCTAGAAAATGTAAGGATAAAGAGAATTCTCATTGACATTCATGTGAAAAGGGGACCTTTTTCACAAACAGGATGTACAGTACCTAACTAGTAATTTTCAGCCCTCTGTTTTCTATTTCTGCCAACATCTATATAGAAATAAAAGCCACCTCCCCCACAAACCTCCCTTTCCTTTCACACTCAGCCAGAAGCAAAACATAATAAAACAGCCACCTCACTGGTTGACTGTGGTCAACTACAAAACCAAAAATGTTCAATTAAAGTGTCATTTTAAAACTGTAGGAAAATTTCAAGAATATGGAGCTTATTTAGTATGTGGTTTATTCACTTATTATTTATATAAAATTACTTCATTTGGTTTATGTAGTTTGATTATATAGAACAACTAGGGTTTGATTCCATTACTGACATTTTAATGAGCTTAGCCTCATTATTTTCTTGGTAGTTAAGTAAAAATAGATTTTTTTCACCCTTAAAAAGCTTTGTGGCTCAATCTGTTTGAATCTCAACTATTTCAATTTAAAAATGAAGAACAGAGGGTTATTGCTGATAGAACTTCATGTATTTGGATCACAATCCTACATTCCCCTATGGTACATCTTCATAGGAAATGGACCACCTGAATTATTCTATTGCCATATGTATTAGTCCATTCTCTGATCGCTATAAAGAAATACATGAGACCAGGTGAAGAAAGAGGTTAAATTGACTCACCATTCTGCAGGTTGTACAGGAAGGTTGGTGGCATCAGCTTCTGGCGGGGTCTCACAGAACTTAAAATCATGGTGGAAGGTGAACAGGGAGTGAGGCACTTCACATGGCTGGAACAGGAGGAAGAGAGAGATGGGGGACGTGCTACACACTTTTAAACAACCAGATATCATGAGAACTTAGCATACAGTACCAAGGGGGATGGTGCTAAACCATTCATGGGAACTCTGCCCTATGATTCATTCACCTCCAACCAGGCTTGTATTAGTCATTTTCACGCTGCTAATAAAGACATACTCAAGACTGGGCAATTTACAAAAGAAAGAGGTTAACTGGACTTACAGTTCCACATGGCTGGGGAAGCCTCACAATCATGGCTGAAGGCAAGGAGGAGCAAGTCACATCTTACATGGATGGCAGCAGGCAGAGGGGAATTCTTCTTTTTAAAACCATCAGATCTCATGAGACTTATTTGCTGTCACAAGAACAGCACAGAAAAGACTTGTCTCATGATTCAGTTACTTCCCACAAGGTCCCTCCCACAACACATGGGAATTCCAATGAGATTTGGGTAGGGGCACAGCTAAACCATATCATTCTGCCCCTGACACCTCTCAAATCTCATGTCCTCACATTTAAAAATTAATCATGCCTTTCCAACTGTCCCCCAAAGTCTTAACTCTTTTTAGCATTAACTCAAAAGTCCACAGTCCAAAGTCTCATTCAAGACAAGGCAAGTCCCTTCCTCCTATGAGCCTATAAAATCAAAAGCAGTTGCTTCTTAGATACAATGGGGGTATAGGCATTGGGTAAAAACAACTATTTCAAATGGGAGAATCTTGCCAAAACAAAAGGGTTACAGGCCCCATGTAAGTCCCAAATCCAGCGGGACACTTAAATCTTAAAGCTCCAAAATGATCTCCTTTGACTCCATATCTCAGATCTAGGTCACTCTGATGCAAGAGGTGGGTATCACCCCTTGGCTTTGCGGGGTACAGCCTCCCACTTGGCTGCCTTCATAGGCTGGCACTGAATGTCTATGGCTTTTTCAGGCACACAGTGCAAACTGTCAGCGGATCTACCATGCTGGGGTCTGGAGGATGGTGGCCTTCCTCTTACAGCTCCACTAGGTGGTGCCCCATTAGAGACTCTGTGTAGAAGCTCCTCCCATTTCCCTTCTGGTCTTCCCTAGCAGAGCTTCTCCATGAGAGCCCCGCCCCTGCAGAAAACTTCTGCCTGTACATTCAGGCATTTCCATACACCTTCTGAAATCTAGGTAGAGATTCACAAATCTTAATTCTTGACTTCTGTGTACCCGCAGGCTCAACACCACATGGAAACTGCCAAGATATGAGACTTGCACCATCTGAAGCCATGGCCCAAGCTCTACATTGGCTCTTTTCATCCATGGCTGGAGTGGCTGCAACCTAGGGCACCAAGCCCCTAGGCTGCACACAGCATGGGGACACTGGGTTTGGCCCAGGAAACCATTTTTTCCTCCGAAACCTCTGGGCCTGTGATCAGAGGGGCTGCTGTGAAGACCTCTGACATACCTTGGAGACATTTTCTCCATTGTCTTGGGGATTAATATTTGACCCCTTGTTACTTATGCAGATTTCTGCAGGCTTGCATTTCTCCTCAGAAAATGGGCTTTTCTTTTCTATCGCATTGTCAGGCTGCAAATTTTCTGAACTTTTATACTCTGCTTTCCTAATAAAACTGAATGCCTTTAACAGCACCCAAGTTACCTCTTGAATGCTTTGCTGCTTAGAAATTTCTTCCACCAAATATGCTAAATCATCTCTTTCTAGTTCAAAGTTCCACAAATCTGTAGGGCAAGGGCAAAATATCACCAGTCTCTTTGCTAAACATAACAAGAGTTTCCTTTGCTCCAGTTCCCAACAAGTTCCTCATCTCCATCTGAGACCACCTCAGCCTGGACCTTATTGTTTATATCACTATCAGGCTTTTGGTCAAAGCCATTCAACAAGTCTCTAAGAAGTTCCAAACTTTCCCACATTTTCCTGCCTTCTTCTAGGCCTCCAAACTGTTCTAACCTCTGCCTATTACCCAGTTTCAAAGTCGTTTTCACATTTTTGGGTATCTTTTCAGCAGCACCCCGCTCTACTGGTACCAATTATTAGTATTAGTTCATTTTCATGCTGTTGACAAAGACACACCTGAGACTGGGCAATTTACAAAGAAAGAGGTTTAATTGGACTTACAGTTCCACATGGCTGGTAAGCCTCACAATCATGGCAGAAGGCAAGGAGGAGCATATCACATCTTACATGAATGGCAGTAGGCAGAGAGGAGCTTGTACAGGGGAATGCCTCTTTTTAAAGCCATCAGATCTTGTGAGACTTATTAAATCACTTTTGATAAGCCTCTTCAGCCAGGGATAAGATTTGGACAGATGGAAATTGGAGTAGGCTTGGAGCAGAAGATGTCTCTTAGACAAAAACAGTTTGTAAGAGTATTGTTAGGTGAAAACAACCAGCATCCTGATTTTGTTCATATATATATGGATAATGTAGAGCAGTGATTTGACTTCGAAGATCAAGTTTGTACCTTCTTTAGTAGACATTAGGGAATAGTCGCATGTCCTTTGCAGGGTATTATTAAGAAGAAAGAAACTGTCACAAGAACAGCATGGGAAAGACTTGCCCCATGATTCAATTACCTCCCACCAGGTCCCTCCCACAACACAGGGGAATTCAAGATGAGATTTGGATGGGGACGGAGCCAAACCATATCAATGCCCCACTTCCAACACTCGGGATTGCAATTGATCATAAGATTTGGTTGGGAACACAGAGACAAACCATGCCACCAAAGAAAAAAAAAGTGTAAAGGAAATAAAGAAAAATTTTCCATTATATAATTCTTTAGTGATTATTAAATTCAATTAGTCAACCAATTTATAAGACTATATTGTAGACCAAATGTAAATGAGAAGAATCTCCAATGATGCCTGGGCCCTGGACGAGTCATTTAGACACTTCAGAGCTTAGGTGTTTTTTTCTGAAATATAAGTGTATTATAATGTGTAGCTTATACAGCTGTTTTCAGAATAAAACAACATCATATAATTTGAAAACTTTTATAATTCAATATACAGATATTAGTATTTTATACAAACCATTATGCTAGGCAGTTCACTGATATAACAATAGGTTTTACTTAAGACTGGTACTCTGCAGTTATCTCAACTTGTTATTACATTTCATATGCTTTTTCTTGGTGAGAATTAAGATACTTATAAATGAAAATATTGAATCCTAATATATCATAAAGAATATCCTAATATCCTTGCAAGACTGGCATGCCTTCTGTCCACCAATCTTTTATATTTGACAGTCTTGAAAATATTTGATTACCTAAGTTATTTTACACCTTAATTAAAAATATTAGATTGTTGATTTATTGCCCTAGTCATAGCATCTGAGTATTTTTTCAGGATAACTGATAATAGCCTCCCTTGTACTGGTTTCTTGACAAAAATAGTAAAGTCGAGAACATCAATACAAAGATCACAATACTCGTAAGCCAAATTGCCTATGTAACTATATCAGTGGTAACGTATATCTTGTTGGGAGCATTAAAAATGTTTAAATCACTTTTGATAAGCCTCTTCAGCCAGGGATAAGATTTGGACAGATGGAAATTGGAGTTGGCTTGGAGCAGAAGATGTGTCTTAGACAAAAACAGTTTGTAAGAGTATTGTTAGGTGAAAACAACCAGCATCCTGATTTTGTTCATATATATATGGATAATGTAGAGCAGTGATTTGACTTCGAAGATCAAGTTTGTACCTTCTTTAGTAGACATTAGGGAATAGTCGCATGTCCTTAGCAGGGAATTATTAAGAAGAAAATACTGGCAACATTATTAGAAGAGTTTGTAAAGTGTGAGTTAGAAATGAAGATGTTAGAAAGTAGTGATTTATTTCTGCACTGGCAGGGTTAGGGATGCTGATCAATACCAGATGTCAGAAAACTGCAATTGAGTTCAGAGCCTTTTTGATGACTTCAGCAGCTGTAGAATTCCAGATAACTGGTGCTAGACAAGTCTGGACCAGTACCTTGTAGAGTATTTTGTGCTTCATCCATAAAGCAATAGAAAGCTACTGAAGGGGCCGAGCATGGTGACTCACACCTGTAATCCCAGCAGTTTGGGAGGCTGAGGCTCGTGGATCACCTGAGGTCAGGAGTTCAAGACCAGCCTGAACAACATGGTGAAACCCCGTCTCTACTAAAAATACCAAAAATTAGCTAGGCATAGCGGCGAGCACCTGTAATCTCAGCTACTCAGGATGAGGCAGGAGAATAGCTTGAACCTGGAGGCGAAGGTTGCAGTGAGCCGAGATCATGCCACTGCACTCCAGCCTGGCAACAGAGTGAGACTCCATCTCAAAAAAAAAAAAAAAAAAAAAAAAAAAGAAAGCCACTGAAAATTGTGTATGAGTCAGCATTAAGTCAGGAAACTAGAAAACAGTCTACGTATTTCAAAGAGAAATTATTTTATACAGGAAAATAATCACTAACAAATCTGTTGGAAGAACTAAAAGGACACGCTCCAGAAAGGGCCATCACTATCTTTCAGGTGCCCTTCTCAATTTGTGCTACAGAGGTTGTTTTTTTTTTTTTTTTTTTTTTTTTTTTTTTTTTTTTTTTTAAAAAAGCTGCTATAAAACATAGAGGTGAATAAAGTTGAGAAAGTCACTACAAATGTCATCCCTACCCTATGGCCCTTGAAGAGGGAAATAAAGTCAAGTTAATCACTGTAAAATTTCATGCGTGCTCAAGTCCATTTGTCCATTGCCTCTGCCATTAAAGAATATAGTCTACTTCTCTGCTTCTCTTGTACTGTAAGACTGTATCATATGGGTAGAATCTAAGTAATTTCTGAACCCTTTTGTCAAAGTCATCTAGGAAATGCAGTCTCCATTTTTCATGCCCTGGATAGGTGTGAAAATGGCCAACAGCCAATAGAACTGAAGAAAGATTGTCATGATAATATTTATGTTTTAAAATGTTCACTCCAGTTGACTTGTAAAGAAGAAAACAGCAATAAAAAATAAATATCAGTCTGGATGATAAGTCAAGTAAGATGAATAAGATAACTGGACTATAGTGTTAGCATTGGAGATGGAAAAAACTTGAAGATCTACAGATATTTAAAACATATAGTAAGCAGATTTTAAATGGGATTGTTTTTCATGCTGTAATTTTATGAACTGTAGAACTGTACAGGTTTCTGTGGATTCTCCATTATCCCACTTTATTTCTCAATTAAGATTGGCTACAAGGGAATACTCTGCAATAATAAATATTCTGTAAATTATCAAAGAAAGCAAATAATTTCCTTTGCAGTTTTATTAGTGATATTTTAATATTGCAATCTAATTAAAACCTGAGTCACACAGAAATGCCATATTATTAAGAATCTTATTAGCTTATAGAGCATAAATACTTGCAACTAATGCCAAAGAGTTGCAGAATTCTATTTAGCACTTTAGATTTAGCTTATCTGACTGCCACCAATTAAAAATAGAGAATTATCTCTTTATATTTTAATTTTGCAAGTAATCTACATACTAGCTCCTAGAAGTTCATCTTTGTGAAGTAATGAAAAGAGAGTGTTGTATGATAATTTCATTATCAAAACGTTCAATGTATCTTTCAACATGCATTGACCTTTTAAAAGTTTTATGTGCATTGGAATTTGAAGCCTCTGTAAATGGCTTACAATATGTGACTATATGTGAAAATGTATCTAGTCACCTTCTACTCAACATTTTAATTATATGTATCATTAAATATAGAATACATTAGATATAAAAATATAATATTAATTTATTCTATATACATATGATATATACAGAATCAATAATTATATATACATGATTATATACAACAAAATTTAAAATAAAAGATTGAAAACTGAAACATCCTTCTAATTTTAGAGGACTGAAATTTCATTCTACAGCATTTTGAAGTCCCAGGCTGGTACTTTTTTTTTCGCTGTCTTACATTTCACTTTTTTTCTTATACATCAATACCAGAGAGATCTGGTGATGAAAAATATTCATTGTGATAAGGTCTAAGACAGGATGAAATGTACAACCTCCAAATGAATTCCTTATGCATTACTATCAAAATTCCAATAAATCAAATCTTATTTCTTTATTAAAATACTCTCAGGTATGATAGTTAAAAAATAGAACTCAACTCATTTTATTAAACGTAAAGGCTCTTAAGAGTAGAAAGATCTTTACTGAGGTTTGAAAAGGGGATGTGGTGGAATTGATGGGGCAACTTAATCATCAAAAACAAATATAATCTACTTCACAATTTTATTTAGTGCCATGGGGATATCACAAGTTACAGTGGCATGCCATGACTCTTCAAGGGTATTTTTAGCAGTAAAAAGTTGGAATCGGTCTATGGAATTAACAGTAGTTGGTAGTTATATGTGACAGGCAGGCCTTAGAGACTAGATTTATGAACTAAGCACAAACAATGAGTGAGATAAGTAACAAACTCCAAAACCTCAGTGGTTTAACACTTGACAGGCTTTTTTCTCATTCATGTTACACTTACAATTCAGGCCAAGCCACTTCCCAGACTCCTTCTGCAAGTGTACCATCAATCCAATTTTGCTTTGCTTTTTTCCATCCCATGGCTTAACCATCTTACCATTTGACTGCATGATCACCGTTGCAAAGGAAGAGAGAATGTGGATAACTCTCAGCTGCTCTATGATAACCCCTAAATGACACATCTGACCTCCCTTCACAGCTCATTGACCGGAACTACTCATATGAATACCAGATAACCTCATGTTAGGCTAGAATATGTAGTATTTCTGTGTCCCCAGGAAGAAGAAAATAAAAAATGATTTGTTTAAAGCAAAACTGTAGCCAGTTACATATGATAGGAGGAAATCTGACTGTACAGAAGGAGCATGATATGCAGAAAGTATGATGACAGAAAATAGGTAATAAGCAATGTCACCTATCAGTGATACAGTCTATCTTGGAGGATAATTGAAGAATAGTTATAGGAAGGCTGAAGGTACTCTGTATAAAAGGATGCAGGCTGACCCAGCAGCAGGTGCTTCATCTCTAACGATGGAAGTTAAATTGCCAGGCAGGATTTAAATCACTGTGGAGAACCGAAATGAAAGAGGCACTTTCCAGAAGTTTCTGTGGAGCAAGAATAAAATATGTATTCCTGAATTTAGTCTGGAATATATATTTGACACTTGGTATCTGGATCAAGGATTAAATCTAGTTACTAGAATTTAAAATAAGACACAGAAAGCTTGACTCAACCACTGATTAGTTTGTTTTAAAACATGTAAGAGAGAAACACACTGAGGTCACCTTAATTTAAAAAAAATTCCATAACAAGATCTCATGGCAATGCAAAAACAAAATTTTAAAATGTAACCATAGCATAGCCAGGACTCATCAAGACTGGACTGTAACACAGAAACTGTAAGGATGTCTAGAATGTAAAACAATTTTAGGCCCCAGGTTACAGTTGTGATCCCCCAACATCTCTGCTACCTGTGACCACTTTTGCATGTTTTAATGTTTCAACATTCAACACTATTACTCAGCTACATTTTATCGCTCTTTTAATTCTTTTTCTTTGTATTCAGTGTTCAAAATCCCAAAGAGACTTCAGCTTCTTTTAGTGTGAGAACATACGATATTGTGTTCATTTTAGAACACTTACAAAAGATAGAACAAAATGATCACAATTACCATGCTCATATTTGTGGGAACAAATCTGCAAGTCACTCTTGCCTTCATATAGAAACAGTTGTTCTGAAGTTAGCACTCTGGCATAGTTAATTTGTTTGGCTCTACCATTCAGAATTAAAAAAAATAAAATCACATAGATTTGAAAATAACGTATATAAATATAAAGATGATATATGTGTTTGTGTGTGAGAGTGGGCATGTGTGGTTTATGAAATCTGTATGCTCCAGGCATCACCAAACCATGAATAACAATCATGATTTTAACATTATTAGAGCATATACCTTCACCCATGTGTCAGCAAATGTCTTAACTCAAAAAATCCTCCAGTAATTTGGGGGAGAGTCTCAGAATACTTCCTCACATATATTCCAAATATGTACTCAGGTATCTCTACTTTGCCATTCTTGTCTTTCCACTTTGCTGCTTTTCTCTGCCAAGGGCTTTTTGGGTATCACTCACTACACTGGTCTCAGCAGTCCTCTATATATGGCTGGCCCCCATTCCACTAACTGACCTCTGCACAAGGAAACCTCTTTCCTCTTTGTGAATTTGTGTGAAGAGTGGTTCAGACTATCTTAGTTTCTCATGGTTCAATTAAGGCCAGACTTATTGAAGTATTCACCTATTTGAGTATACAGTTCTGTGAATTTTTACAAACTCATACAGTTACATAACCACCACAACAACAAGATATAGAGCAATTCACTCACTTCCCCCAAAATTCTCTAGTGTTCCTTTATGATCAACTCAATTATCCAACATCCTGGCTCAGGTTACAATGGATATTGTTTTCTGTCCTAACAGTCTGCCTTTCCAAAAGGTCAAATAAATGAAATCGCACAGTTTATAGGCTTTGAATTTGGAATAGTTCACTTAATTCATTTAAAATTAATTTAAAAATTGAATATAAAATTTTTGCATTGCGTTTTATTGCTCACTCATATTCCATTTAATCCATTTAATGGCTATTCCACAATTGGTTTATCTATTTACTAATTGATGAACATTTGAGTTGTTTACAGTTTGAGATAGTTATTAATAAAATGCATAAACTTCCTTGTAAAGGTTATTTTGTGGATGTACGTTTTCATTTTTCTTGAGTAAACCCTGCAGGTAGGATTGCTGAATCAAAAGGTGAGAGTATGTTTAGCTGTACAAGAAACCGCTCAGCTGTTTCCAGGTAGCTGTGCCATTTTGCATTCCCACAAACAGTGACTAAGAATTCCACCTGCTTCGCATCCTCATCAGTACATGGTGTTATCTACTGTTTTGGGGCCGGGGTGGGGGGCAGGTTGTGCGTGTGTAGTTTAGTTTGCATTTCTCTAATGACTAATGATTTTGAGCAGCTTTCATTTACTTATCACCCACAAATAAGACATCCTCTCATTTATTGCAGCTGTAAATCTTGAAATCAGGTAGCGTGCAGTCTCCAGATGTGTTCTTTTCCAAGTTGTCTTGGCTATTCTAATATTTGTGCTATTCCATATAAATTTAGAATTAATCTTGTCAAAAGCTAACAGATTTTCATTTTTTAAGTCTTTTTTGATTACTCTTATCAGTATTTTGTACTCATCAGTATAAAGCAAATCAGTATATAAAATACAAATCATAAATGGCTTTTTTATTGCTAGACTATAGAAATACAGTTATTTATTTTAGCTTCTTATTTGAAATAACTGTAGACCCACAGGAACTTACAAAACCAGTTTTTAATTATAGTCAAGTCAAAATTGTTTTATCAATTTGCTTTTCTTTTATGGATAATGACTTTGGTGTCATGCCTAAGAACTCATTAACTAATCCTGAATCAAGATTTTCTCTTATGTTCTCTTTTATAAGTTTTATAGTTTTACATTGAGATCTATGATCTGCATTGAGTCACTGTTGGTATAAAGTATAAGGTATGTGTCAAGATTCTCCTTTGATTATTGATGTCGTTGTTCCAGACCATTTGTTGAAAAGACATTCTTTCTTTATTGAATTGCATTTGCAGCTCTATGAAAAATCAGCTGAATATATTTGTTTAGCTCTATTCCTTGGTTCTCTATTCTTTTTCATTGATTTATATGTGTACCCCATTTCTAGCCCTCCACTGACTTAATTATGGTAATTATAGTATTTTAAAATTATGAAGTGTAAGTACTCCAAATTTATTCTTCCTTTAAAATATTTTTCTAGCTATTCTAATTTATGTACCTTCTTATACACATTTTAGTATAGGCTTGTATATATCCTCAGAAAATTCTGTTGGGATTTTGATGGGAATTGTGTTGCATAACTGATTGTTGTATATTGACGTTTGTCTTACAACTCGTTTTTACTCCTCCTCATGTTATTTATCTTTTATCTCTGTCAGCTTTCAAGATTTTATTTTTTATCCTTAGTGATCACTATTCTGACTATAATGTGTGTATGTACTTTTATTTGTTTTCATTTGTACCTATCTTTCTAGGATGTCCCCTGGCTTTTTGGATATGTAGTTTGATGGCTTTTATTAGTTTTGGAAAATTCTCAGTTGTTACCCCTTTAAATACTTCTTCACTGGGTTCTTTCTCACTTCTTCTTTTGGGATAATAACTACTCAAATGCCAGACAGTTTGATATTTTCCTCCATATTAGGAATGCTCAGTTCTTGTTCTGTATTCTTTTTGTATTTCAATGTTCCTAAATTATACAGAACTAATTTTTCTTTTGTTGTGTTTGCTATATTGTTGAGCCCCCAAAATGGAACTATTCATCTCTAATACTCTATTTTTTATTTCTTGAATTTTCTTGTAGTTCCTATCTCTATTTCAATCCCCCATCTGTGTATGCATGTTATCTGTTTTCCACTAGACTCTATATCATATTAATTATGATATTAAAAATTGTTTTACTGGTAATTGCAACATATGGGTTATCTAAGTTTGTTCTCTTGACTGTTTTTATTCCTGATAATAGAATTTTCTTTTCTTTCCAGTTTTCCTCATAAGTTTTTATTGAATACTAAATATCATGTATATAACAGTAAAGACTGATACAAATAATACGCATCCTGAAAAAATGGGCACTATTTTCTTCTGTCAGGCTATGAGTGAAGGAGTTAAGTCAATGTTGTCAGAGATTAAACTGTATTTAAGTTTTGTTGTTGCTATGGTTACCAGTAGTGCACAAATGCTTCAAATTTGTATATAATTATCTTGCCTTTAAGGATGGGCATGGTGTGCTGGGTTTGCGTGTGGTGTGTGTGTGTGTGTGTGTGTGTATTTCAGTATCCCTGATTCACTGTCAGTTTCCCTGCACTGACAGTTTCCTTGCATTTCTCAGCCATCTCTGCACACTTATGCTACAAAGGAAGTTACTCAGCCCACAATTGCACTGCCCCCAGTTGTAGACTGCAATTACTTGTTGCTTCAATCTCACTAGGCTTGTGGTGGAGGGCTTTCTGTTATCGTGGTCTTGTGCCAGTCTTCTGCAAGCCCTGTGTGCCTGGGCTATGTATGTGAGAATTTCTCAAGGTGCCTGCCTCTCTTCCTCATGGTCATCAAATTGTGTTGTGTCTGTGGTGTGTCTTATGTGGGAGAGAGATTCCTGCTTCATTTCCAATAGTAAGAGCCCTACAATGTTAATCGTGTAGGTACATGGTCTCAGGACTGTCCCTCTTTGAAGGGTGTTGGGTTTGGCTGTGTCTGCTTTTCCCCACAAAATAGCTCTCTACCTTTACCTGGAGGTGAGAGCATTGGATATCCCACATCAAGTGGCTTGAGGCTTTAGGCAGGGGCAGGGCTTTATGCCTACAGCAGTATTTAGGAAAACGTGGAGATTTTGGAGAGCTGTGAGTTCCCCTAAGTAGTAATGGTGGGGATGTCTTGTGAGCTGCGGGAGAGGGCTAGAACAAAGGAAACTGAGCAGCTTATAGTAATATTCCTGATATGTGGCCCAGTGACCCTAGACCCTGTAGAAAGAAGAAACCATTTTCTCTTTAAGGGGAAACCTCTTTCTTCATAGTATCACTGACAGTAGGACGATCAACGTCTGAAGAAGTATCCTATTTTATCCACAAGGATGTCATCTGCTCCAGTGAGGAAAATTGTAATACTACTACTAAAAGACATTTCCCAACATCCCGTTGATTTATTTTTAACTCAGGAACCATTGTGTAAACCAAAACTACGTTTTCTTGTTTAATGCCCAAGGATCTGGTTATTTTTACAACCTTTTTTCCATGTTGAGGTAAGGAGAAGACAGAGCCTGCATGTGCAGCTGACTGTAGTCCAGTATAAACCATTACTCTCTTATGAACTAGAGCTGGGACAAGAGCAGAACCTACACACGCACACACACACACACACACACCTCCCTATGCTACCATATGCAAACACTCACAGATCTATGTGACACCCACTCGAATCAAAAATTTAACAAGTTTTAGGTTACAGATATACAAGTACACATTAAAATTAGACAAAAAACTAACTTCTAGGGTCACAGTTTTGATTATATATTTACATATTTTATTTTTGTAAGAAAGTTAAAATCTTGGTCAGAACTCTCTTGGCTGCATTCTGTCACTTAACTTTCCTGGCTTACAGTTACATAATTTAAGGAGCTCACTAAAGCAGCTTTACCATTCCTCCGTCCCATCCCCTGGTAAAAATAGTCCTCTGCCTCAAAGGTAAATCTGAGTTTCCAAATTAAAAGGGAAATTTAGTTAAAAAAAAAAAAATCTTTAAATCCTTCCTTCAAAGGGAACTGCATTGCATTTCTGGCAACACTAAAATTTAAATCATTTATTTTGGTCTTCTATTTATATGAGGAAACAGTATTTGGAAAGTTTTTAGACTATAGTGAAAAAAAAAAAGAGTTCTGTGCAGTCTATTTCTCTCCAAAATTACATTTTGTTTGGCACCTCTGAGTTGCAACCTCTTCGTGTAACCACCTTTTTTTATTTTCTCACAGGGACACATCTAAGAATCAAGCCATAACTCTGTTCTCACACCTTCATCACAAATGAGAGCTAAGAAATTCTGTCATTGTGGGAATTCCCGTAAGAAGATGAACTTTGGCATTTCAGGGACTGAAGAGAGGACACTTTCAAAGTCTTTTGTGAAGATGTTATAAAATATGTTCCTTTGGAAGCAGAAAAGCAGGATAATTTTGCATTCTACTCTGATAGCATTATACATATGTGTTTACTTTAGAGAGCAGTTATGAACTAATTTTTAAATAACTTTCATAAAATAATGATACATCTGTAAACATGAGGTTATGGGAAAATACTGTAATACATGCATTGTATATTTAATTATGGCAAATTTCATTCTTTCAAAAATACACAAAATAGTATATCAGACCCTTTGTACTTGCATGGAGATTTTAAATGTATTAATATTTTTCAGTGTTTGCTTCACACCACTTTCTTTTTATTAAAAAAAAATTACAATAGTATAGTGCCAGGATAACCTTTCTCCTAACCTCTAGATAAATACCATCCTGAAGTTGATGTGTATGAATCCTATATGTTTTGGTATCTGTACTGTGTATGTAGATATGCATAAAATTGTACATACTATTAGTCTTCAGGTTTAAATTTTATGTTAATGGCAACATACAGTTTCCATCACATTGTAATTTTTTTAGATTGAACATAATGTTTTTAAGTTACGTACATGTTGATACAGTAAAGTGGGTTTTTAAAAGTTAACTGCAGCAAAATCTTGCAAATATGAACAAAATAGTTTACTCATTTGTCTACTAAGGGAAATTTATATTTTTTTTATTGTTACAATCTCTGATAAGAAAAATGGTTTTGTAAGTATCTCAAGCATAGAAGAGTGTCTCAAAGGTAAATATTTTGAAGGAAAATTGCTAGGATATGCACGTGATAAGTGTATTAAACATTATTAAAATGTTATTACACGTATTAAAATACATTTTTATCCAAAATATGTGTACCAATTTATGCTCTAACCAGCTATGTCCAAGGGTTTCTACTTCTTCACACTTATGTCCGTGTTTGGTGAATCCAGACTTTAATTTTTCCAATCTGAGGACTGAAAAATGGTGCCTTATTGTTGTTTTAATTAATTTGATTACTAGTGAGAATGAGCATGTTTTCATATATCTGTTGCTCATTTGGCAAATTGCCTGCCTGTAATCTTTGTCCTTTTTAAAAATTGATATGTTTGTCTATTTATTATTCATTTAAACATTTTTTATATTCTGGATACTAATCTTTAGTTGGTTATATTGGTTGCAAACTGATATGATTGGTATGCTGCCATTAATATGAAATCTAATAATGCAAAACAATAGCACACACACATATACACATGCACATATGTGGTAATCATACAAAGTTATATGAGATTTATTTAGATGCTAACTTCAGAGGTTATCTAGAGGTTGGGAGGAAAGTTGTGCTGACTACTATATTGTTATAATTTATTTTCTTAAAAATGAAGAAAAATAAGCCGGGCACAGTGGCTCACACCTGCAATCCCAGCACTTTGGGAGGCCAAGGTGGGCTGATCACCCGAGGTGGGGAGTTCGAGACCAGCCTGACCAACATGGTGAAACCCCGTTTCTACTAAAAATACAACAAAACAAAATAATCCAGGCATAGTGGCACATGCCTGTAATCCCAGCTACTTGGGAGGCTGAGGTAGGAGAATCCCTTGAACTCGGGAGGCAGAGGTTGCGGTGAGCTGAGATCGCACCATTGCACTCCAACCTGGGCAACAAAAGTGAAACTCTGCCCCAAAAAAAAAAAAAAAGGTATAAAGCAAACATTATAAATATTAATATATTTAAATCTGTGTGGTTTGTCATTTACTTTGCTATACATTTTCAAACATATTTTATTATACATTTATCAATATTTTTACTTTATTTTGTATTTTTTGACTTGTTTAAGAAATCTTATCCTATTCTGATATTTTAACTATTTTTTTCTAAAAGGTTTATAGCAATGCTTTTCATACTTAGAGATTTAATCTACATAAATTTCAAAAATTTTATTTCTATCTTTAAAAAACTTCAGGTGGGCAGATCACTAACTCAAGAGATTCAGACCATCCTGACCAACATGGTGAAACCATCTCTACTAAAAGTACAAAAAAAATAGCTAGGTGCGGTGGCACGTACCTGTAGTCCCAGTTGCTTGGGAGGCTGAGGCAGGACAATCGCTTGAACCCGGAGGTTGCAGTGAGCCGAGATCGCAGCCCCGCACTCCAGCCTGGGCGATAGAGCTAGACGCGGTCTCAAAACAAACAAATAAAAAACATATTCAAACTTATAGATGAGTTGAAGGGAAAGTATATATGTTACTCAAATTCCCCAACTGTTAATATTTTGGCGACTAGTGGTATCATTTTCTTTTTCTGTCCATTGGAGAGTAAATTGTCCTTTCTTCCTTAATATTTCAGTGTGTATTTTCTATTACTTAACCCACAATATAATGATTGAAATCTGGAAATTAGCATGATACAGTATTATTTTCTTGCTACAGTTCTTGTTTTATATCCCAATAATGCATCCCAAAATACGTTTTATAGCATATTGTCATTATATGTCCCAATAATTATGCCAATACTATGCTTTACAGAATTGTTCCAGTAATATGCTGGGCTATGATCTCCAGTTGTTTGGTCATCCACCAATAAACATTGTTGTGGAAGTATTTTTTCAAGGTGATAAATATTTAAATCAGTAGACTGAGTAAAGGGGATTACCCTCTATATTGTCATTGCACCTCATTAATTATTTAAAAGCCTTAAGAGCAAAGACTGAAGTACCCGAAAGAAGAACAATTTCTGCCTCCAACCTGCAAACAGGAATCTTATCTTAGTTTCCAAACTTTGTACACAAGACTGCAATATCACGCTTGCCTCAGTAGATTTCAGTCTTGCCAGCCCCTGCATTTTCTTAAGCCAATTCCTTAAAAGAATTCTGAGTTCATAAAGTTTTTAAAACCTAAATTTATGAGTTGTAAATATGCATCTTACTGGTTCTGTTTCTTTGGAAAGCTCATATATATAAAATATATATAGTTACCTTTTCAAAGGAATGGATTTAATTTAATAAGTAAATATATATTTAAGTAAAGTAAATATATGTAAGATATGTTTTATGGATTTTTTATTTAAACTTTCTTTTATTCACCTTCCTATTGTATTAATTTGTGTTTCCTGTCCCCCTCCCCAGCATTTTGAATTAGGAAATTAATTCATGTATTTTCATTCATTCATTTTTATTGATACAGATGTTTATGGCTATGATTTGTTCATCTCTTAACTGATTTAATATAGTGTAGAATTTCAGATATGTAGTTTTTCACTCATTATTTTTTAGAGATTATGTAATTTCAACTGTCATTTCCCTCTTCACCCAAGTGTTATTTAATAGAAAGCTGTAATGTCCAGATGGAAAATCCTTTTAAAATGTGTTTATAAATTCTTTTTAAACTGCATTTTAGTTGGGTCTCAGTTTGTAGTATGTCTACACCTAATATATAATCAATGCTGTGATTGGTCTATGTAAAGAAATAAAAATATGTATTCTCTATTATTAGCGTATAACTTTCTATATTTATCCAAAATATTTATCTAGTTGATTGCATTGTGTAGATATTCTACATCCATATGTAGTTTTTGCCTGTTTGATCTTTAACTAAGAGTGGTATGTTCAAATTCCCCATTGCTAACGTGGTTTACTCCTTGCGTCTCTTGACAAATTTCTACTTAAAGAAGTGCTTGCTAAGTTACCTGGGGCATAGGTACTCACACATATTTCATTTTCATTATAAATTATGGATTTTTACATCACAATGTGTCTTTCTTTGTCATCTATAATACATTTATTTTGGCTTAAAATTTACGTTATTTAAATAAAAATTTTGAGTTTTAAGAAAATTTAAAATTAAATTTTTAATTTTAAATTAAATTAAAATTACATTCTTTAATATTAAAATTTGTAATCTTTTCAATTTGCCAGGTATAGCTTTGCTTTTACCTTTACTTTTTAGATTCCCTGAATAATTTTGGTTTTGGTATGATTTTGTGTATATAATCAAATCTTGCTTTTGGAAGCAACCAAAAATCTTTTCTTTCTGTAATAGGTGAGTTAATCTCATTTACAGTTTTAGTAAATATCTCATTTACTTACACATTTTGTGGCAATATTCATGTTCACTAGATATAATTTATTAATTGTGCTGCTCATATTGTCTATAACTATTAATTTTTGTCACTTGCATTAACTATTCTAGTATGATGTACATGATGTCTAGTATGATTCCATTTGGCCCTTAAACTTGATAAATAACTGCAAGCAAGTTCAGAGCTGTTGTATGTTCCTAGTAAATTTTCTTCATTATATAATAATCCTCTATTCCTAATAGGCATATTTTTTTTAAAGTAAACTCTAATTACTACCAAAATTTTATGTCAGCTTTTAATTCATACTTCTCTCACTTTTTTTCATTAATTTTAAAGTTTCTGAGATCTATACTTTTTATATGTCATGGGGGATTGCTTGCATTGTTTTCCATACACAGTTTATAAAGATGATATTTGATATTTCTTCTGTTACTTTCATTATTTTAACTTTCACAAATAGTTCCTCAATTCATTTGAAGTTGAATTCAATTATTTTACTATATCATAGTGAGTAGTTTTCTCCATACCAGATACTAAAAAATGTTCTGTGTTTTCTCTAACTTTTGTTGTTTCCTTTTTATTATTTGTCTAATACTCATATATGCAAGGGTCTTTTCATTACATTTACATTTGTTTGCATATAGTTTAGTCTTCTCTGTACAGCACCATTGTCATTTCTCTGGTTTTATAACAGACAACACTTTAAAGGACAAATCTCTTATATTCATTTCATGCTTTTAAAAAAATTAGACTCGGTTATTTTTAGCATGTCGTTTTACTTTGTTAAGCAGTTAGAGGTGTTTGCACATGAAAATTCTTCAGATACTTTTATCTTACTACCTTGCCATAATCAGACATCTATAATATACTATTTGTTCCATCATAATTATCTTAGAACTTCCAGGAATACTTGGAAAAAAGATTGATATTAAAAATCTTATAGCTATTACAGAAAACCAATGTGCCAAGGAATGTATCTTTCGAAACAGCAGTGTAAAGAAAAATCATTTATAGATACTTAAGTCTTAAATAAAATATTAGTAAATGAAATCATGTGTGTTATTAAAGGTTAATATTCCATGACCAAATTGGGATTACTTTAGCATCCCAGAGTGATTTCATATTAGAAAATCCATTTATGTAATTTATTATATTAATTAAAGAGAAAAATATATGATTACCTCAAGAGAATCCCAAATGTATTTTGATAAATTTCAATATTCACTACTGGTGAGGATAAAATTTAATCATCAAAAAACCCCACAAGTCTCTTACTATATTAGTAAGAGGGAAAAATTACATCTTAAAGGTATATATTATAAAACATTCTGTGAAGGATCTAATTGATGCAATGAAATAAGAGATGGAATTAGATAATGTATTATTATTTACAAATAATTTGCTTCTCTACACAGGAAATTCAGGAAATCAAATAAAAGAACCCAGAAAAAACAACAAATGACAGAGTTCAGCAGACATTTAAGATTAATATACATAAACAAAATACATGTATGTTATATAAATTTACTGCAAAATATGTTTGAAAATCTAAAAACAAATACTATATCATTTGAAGTGCCTACTAAAATTATTTAAATATCAAAATGTTTCTTAAAAGGAAGTTGAAAGACGAATAGACCAAAGTGTAGATTCAAAAAGAAGAATTTAATGTATGTTAAATGAGACATTAAAATTTGGTGACTAAGAAAGTAATTAATTATTATAACAAATTTCAGTCTGCTATGATAATCTTTTGAAAATACTCTAATCTTCTACAAAAAATAAAAAACCTAATTCCCTATGGATTAACTTCCTGTGGATTTACATGAAAGAGATAATAACACACAACACAGAAATACAAACATTTGGCCAGGTATGGTGGCTCATGCCTGTGATCCCAGCACTTTGGGAGGCTGAGGCGGGAGGATCATCAGGTCAAGAGATGGAGACTATCTTGGCTAACATGGTGAAACCCCATCTCTACTAAAAATACAAAAAAATTAACCAGGCGTGGTGGCTGGCTTCTGTAGTCCCGGCTACTCGGGAGGCTGAGGCAGGAGAATGGCGTGAACTGGGGAGGCAGAGCTTGTAGTGAGCCAAGATCGTGCTACTGCACTGCAACCTGGGTGACAGAGTGAGACTCTATCCCCCCAAAAAAAGAAATATGAACATTTTTACATGATTAAATGAACAAAGATTTTCTTAGCATGATGCTAGATTCATAAGCCATAAATTAAAAAAAATGCTTGTGCACATAAAAATATAAAACTTGTTATATACCATAAAAGAAGAAAAATATAAATTATGCAAGAAAATATTTACCATTTATAAGACCAATAGATACCTAAATTTATATTTACAATAAAAATTTTTGTATACAACAAAACGATTAGCAACATAATTTTATAATGAGTGTATCTTTTTCCTCATATGTTTTTTCTAAAATATTCGTTAATTCTTGGCTTGACAAAAATTGAGAAAAGATAGAGTATTTCCTCCACTCAAATGAGAATCCTTGTTCTCTTGATCATAAAAGCAGGTTCTGTCTTTTAAATTCTACCCCATGTGTGTATGAGTGTATGAATGTTTGCATGGGGATAATGTTATAGATAGACATGTGAATGGGTAGGTTGTGCAGATACTGTGTTCTCAGGGTGTTTAGGCACAACCCAGCTGGCAAACGTATGATCTGATCTTACATCCACCTCTACTTCCCAAATGGCAGCCTCTACTCTGAATGTCTCTTGGTTTGGAACTCCTCCTTCAGAAGCTAGACTTGCAGAATGTTTGTTCTAAGGTCAAATGCAAGAATTCACTTTTCCTGGCTGTTTCTTCTACGAATATTATTTATCATTTCAGGCTCTTCTGACATCTTTTGCAAGTAGCAACTATGTGGTCAGCAGTTCTACCTAAGCAGATTGTTTTATTTAGAAAGTTATTCTTACCCTCCACCACCCTGGACATTTAATTTACCCATGTAGCAAACTTGCACAAGTGCCACTTGAACCTAAAATAAAAGTTGAAAAGAAAAAAAAAAAAAGAAGAAAGATATTCTTAGGGATACACCCTTGGGGAATATGCCTCAGCTCCACCTCTCAGACTATTTACAAGGGATTCAGCTATCTCAGAATATAGTCTTAATTAATCACTTTGATGATTGTCCCATTGGCTTCCTTCTTTTCTGAAATTCCCTTTGTGCTTGACATTCCTCTGAGATTCTATAATGGAAAAAGTTCTCACTTGAGTAGTGGATTTATATTTCAAGTATTCTTGACCAGTTTGCTCTGCTCTGGTTTCTTCTTCAATCTTATTCAATTTTCCCATGTTTCAGAAATGCCTCAAAATTTCTCATGCAGTGGTAGAACACTATTTTTTTCATTCATAGTATTGCTCTGGAGACTGACGATGTCCCTGCTTATCTCATCACTCTATTTTTATTTTCTGATGGCTCTGTTCTGACCGTCTTTTTTATTACTATTACATTTGTTTCTTTATTGTTTATGAACCCTACCTTAATGTAAATTTTCTGAGAACCTTGCCAGTCTTATTCACTTCTGCAGCTCTTGTACTTAAAACAATGCCAGGAACAGAGAAGGTACTCAATACATACTTGTTGCCAAAATGTATGACTGGATGAATAACAAAATTGAGAGAAAAGCACATGTGTTCATGGTTCAGGCCTGGTTGCTTGGCTTGCTTTCTATGTTGCTGCTTGTTGTACACTGATAAGGACCACAGCTTTTTTCTGCTTCTGGCCCCAATGTGATAAGCAACAAAGGCAGTTTCCTACTAAAGCTCATGCCACGGTCTCCATTTGTGCACCCATGACTGAATGGGCAAGCTCAATTCACGGAACAATGAGTAGGAAGCCCTCACTAGATTCCACCTGCATTCACAAATCCATCTGTCTCATTCACAGAGCTGATATTCTGATCCCCTTGTGGCCCGGTGGGGTGAGTTATATAATATAATTTGAAATAGGAAAAGAATTTCCTGAACACAATACATTCAAGAAGAGGAAACTCCACTACAGAGTTTAGTGATTCTGGGAGATTTTGTGAATGTGAAAAAAAAAAAAAAAAATGTCAGAAGGATAGGTGAAAAGAAAGAAGAGAAAAAATCACGTTGAGATAGTAAGATGTGAATAAAACTATAAAAGCACAAAAGCAAAAGATAAATTGAGAAAGACTGAGGACTATTTTTTGACTCAAGTAAAACATTTTATGTCATCATTTACTATTTTAGAATATTTGTTAAAATGCTTCCCTTATTCTAGCTCATGTGGATTAAGATTGCAGTATAAAGTATTACATACCCCTGTCTTCATTTCAATAGCAGTTACAAGTTCTGTTCCCCTTTTATTTTTATCTAAAACTAATTAATTTTTACATCATTCTGATACAACTACTAAGCAATTTTATGCGATCATTTGTAATAAAGGCAACATTCAGAAACAATTTCTGTCTTCCTATAGCTCTGTCCATGTTAATTAAGACAGAAAAGACAATTGGTTTAAAAATTACCTAAACAAAGTGACTTGATCAATTAGAATCAATCTACTAAACTGAAATATTGCTTATTCAGTCTAACAGATAAAAGTTCTGCTGAGAATAATGATGTACTTGTAGTTTGGATTATAAAATGTTTGCTAAAAATTTTTACAAAAGAAAAAATGGTTTCTTAGCTAAATAAGAATGATTGTCTTCACTGAAATAGAGAAGAAAGCTTCCATGAGTTGAACACTAATTTTGGGAGAGAGGAGATTCTAAAAGTGAAGCATCATCCGCTGGGCTTTTCTTTCTTTCTCAGATTTCATTTGCTTCTTATTGTAACACAAGCACATTGACCACAGAAATATGCTCTCTCCTTCCTTTGAAAGAACATAAACATTTATTTAAATTGGCTTTCAACGACATTAAGACAGTTTGCCATTCAAAGCTATTCTTATAAAACTCACAGATTAAAGGAATATATGAAAATATAAACAAAAAATTAAATAAAGTAGATTTTCTGGAGAACAGATTTCTAGTCTAACTAAATAATTTATAGGAACCTATCTGCCTTCATTGTACACCAAAACTAAAAATAAATAAAAAGAGCTTCTGCTTTAGGACTTGGCCTCTCAGCACACTCTTGTCATGTGAAGAGTTGCCATCTAGTCAGTTGGAGTCACATGGCCCAGCTGACAACCAGCACCAATCACTCAATGTGTGAGGGAAGCCATTGTCAACCACACAGCCTCCATCGACCATGAAATCGCTACAGTCACCTCAGTGCCCCAAGTGAGATCAGTTCAAGTTGCTAAATTACAAAATTATCAAAAACAAAATGGTTGCAGTTTTCAGCTACAGTGTTTTGGGCTAGTTTGGTTGGCAGCAATAGATAACTGATGCTTAATTTATAAAATTTTTATATATATTAAATTAGTCAGCTAGGCACAGTGGTTCACATCTGTAATCCCAGCACTTTGGGAGGCCGAGACAGGTAGATCACTTGAGGTCAGGAGTTTGAGACTAATTTGGCCAACATGGAGAAACCCCATCTCTACTAAAAATTTAAAAAAA
>NW_012110363.1:3711699-3724216 GCF_000951045.1 Mandrillus leucophaeus
GAGAATCGCCTGAACCCAAGAGGCAGAGGGTGTAATGAGCTGAGATGGAGCCACTGCACTCTAGCCAGGGCGATACAGTGAGACTCTGTCTCAAAAATATAATTAATTAAACAAATTAAAAAAAAGAGTGAATACTCCTATAATGCTTATAACTGTCTAGAAAGTTGCAAACTTTCTAGATTTTTAACTTTCTATTAATTTTTCAAATTAATAATACTTATTAATGTATTTGCTCAATATAATAATAATTTTTTACTTCTGCATTCATGAGGTTTCTTAAGAATAGTAAATATGACCGTGATACATCTTTTATACATAATTTGGGGGAATAAAGGGATGGGGTAGTGCAAATACAGGGAATTAAGATTTAATATCTAAAACTAGTTTTGACATTAATTTTCACAATGACTTTAGGGGAAATCAGTACTTTTCTCTGGTTCTTAATTTCCTGTTTTGTAGAGTAGAAAAGATTTAGGTGTCTAAGTTTCTTCCCATTTGTATATTCATGAATCCACGTTTTTCAGATAACCTATGGCTTTTTATTTTTATCTTAAAAATTTTGCAGAAAATTTATTAAAACATATTATCTTTCCTCGTCTTCTTAAACGAAGTCTGCATCCAGGTCATGGCACCATTACTAAATGAGTCCTAACCACTGTTGAATTTTTTTCAAATATAAAGATTGATGTATTTTGCAGAAGGAAATGTTAAATGTTATAAGGCCGTTTATACTCACATAAAAATCTCTCTGACTATGGTACTATATTAATTTTTATATTTGCTTGATATTTGTAATGCTATATTTTTATCTATATTTTCAAAACTGTAATGTTTGGCCTTTATTCTAAATATTTTAAAATATATTTCTCTTTGTAGACTGAGATACAATAAAAAGACAACTTTAGAGCTATGCTAGAAACAGAAAGTAGGCACCCATCTAAAGCCTGGAGATTTCTTTTTTTTTTTTTTTTTTTTTTGAGACGGAGTCTCGCTCTGTCGCCCAGGCTGGAGTGCAGTGGCGCGATCTCAGCTCACTGCAAGCTCCGCCTCCCAGGTTTACGCCATTCTCCTGCCTCAGCCTCCGAGTAGCTGGGACTACAGGCGCCCGCCACCACGCCCGCTAGTTTTTTGTATTTTTAGTAGAGACGGGGTTTCACCATGTTAGCCAGGATGGTCTCGATCTCCTGACCTCGTGATCCACCCGTCTCGGCCTCCCAAAGTGCTGGAATTACAGGCTTGAGCCACCGCGCCCGGCCCGATTTCTTTCATAAAAGCAAACAAAGAAACTCAGTGGAATATACATACAGATAAATACATGCAATTTATATAAACAAAAATATATTAATATAATCATTTTAATGAATAATAACAACATTAATGCTTATGTATTTTGATCCCATTTTTAGAAATAGAACCTTACTAGCAGCTTAAAAGCATCACTTATGCACCCATATTGTTTTCCCACCTGCAGTCATTTTGTGTATATATGTATATATTATACATAAAAAACACAAACGTAATATGTACGTAACATAAACTATATGGTAGTAAAACTATATGAGTGTGTGTATATATACAGGCACACACACACAAACATATGTGTGCAGTGTTGCCTGTTTTTAGGTCATATATACATGAAATTATACTTATTCTCTTATTTCCTTTTTTAAAATCAAGATTCTTTGTGAAATTAGTTTAAGTGGTTGCATATTGTTGTTGTTCGTTCAGAGTCACTGAATTTTGGAATTCTATTTATTACTAATATGAAAATCTTATTTGCTCTAATATCAACAAACATCTGGGCTGTTTCACGTGGGGGTTTTAATACACAATGCCACTATGAGTATTGTTTGCAAGAATTCCCGTAGGTGTAATGCCTAGGAGTAAATTCCTGAGTTTTAAAACATGAGCATACACATCTTCACTATGTAATGGCAAACTGGTTTTTCAACTACTTTCATTTGAGACAAAAATAAATCTTGATAATTGTTTAACCCGCTATTTTTCTGGTTTTCTTTTTCCGACAAGCAAAAATACTCTTTAAATGTTTTTCTATAATTCAGCTACACAAATGGTATTTACTTATACATATTCAGAAATGCAAATATTTGAACAAGTGATTATATTTTGGCATGGACCTACTAGGTGCCAGGGCCTTGTCTGAATTGCTTCTTTTAATATTCATTCTGAGAACTATCATGCCTTCACAGAAATTAAGTAACTTGCCTCTGGTTAAAAAGATAAGTAACAAAGCCATGATTCAAAACTGGGTTTGCCTAAAACTAAGGAAGTTCATGTTCACGGCTACTTTTAAAAATGCACACAGTAATTGCAATGCCTTAACGTCCAAGAACTATTACATTTGTCAAAAAAAGGGTTAACTTGGCAAAACTAAATTCAAAAGTAAATTATGAATTTTGACAAAGTAGATACAAAACGTAAAAGTTCATATTTTTATATTTTGTAATCTGAAGTTTTTATCTAAATATTGTGAAAATGGCCTTGTACAATTAAGTGAACCCTCAATATGAATGTAATAATATCTAGTTTTATAAAACATACAATAATACATAATCCTGTAGCTTCATCATATCATACTGTTTGCAGGTAAATATAAAGTGTGTCAATTCAGGATTTATAAATGTAGATAATTTCACTGTCACTTAGTGAAATTAATTGTTTCCCAAATTTTACGTGAGTAAAAATCTCTATGATGCCTTTATGTGATGATAGGCATGGCTATTAATTCTTGCTTTCTATCGTTGTATAGCCTTCAGATTTGGTAGATAAGAATTACAAAAGGAAGTAATCAAGACTAAAGGGATGAAAGAGCCACTGTGTTTAATGAGCACACATGGTGTTCTGTCATAACAAATTACCCCATGATTAACTAGGCTGCCACTTGTTCTATAAGCTTACAGTATCATGAGCCAAGTAAGCATAATAGAAAACTGTCTACAAAATTTGGAGGCTGTTTTAATTTTGTATTTATCACCATCTTGTCATCTGTGATAACACTTCATCATACATGTGCTCTTGCCTGGAGTTATCAAAATTAAAATTTATTTCAATAAAAGTGTTGTCACTTAGTGCAAGACCAGTGAGGCAACTCAGTGCAACAAACAATAAGGTGTACAAATTAGAATGAATTTGTTCCAGTTTGAGCACAATACCATAATCTCAAAGTGTTCCCTTTGAGAATGCTATCATATATCCAATGCTATCATATATCCCCATTATGGGGAAATTCACATAATTAAGTCTATTGATAGACTTAATCACCTTAATCAAACTCTTTGACACCTTGTCCTCTTTCATGTTAGGATTTCAACCAACACCAATTTCAGAAAAAAAGCACTAGGTAAATGTGTTCTTGAAAAGGTTTTGTGAGGAGAGAATATTGACTGTCAAATTATGCACAGTAAAAAATGCCACTAAAAAAATGCAGAAGCGTGATGAATCATACAGCAGTGTATCAAATCACAACCAATAAGGGATTACAAATTTTATATATTTAATACACTATAGACAGAGATAGAGTGTTTTTACTTTATGTTCCTGATAAACATAGCTCCCTTTTATGGCAAACATCTTCGTCCAGGAATTAAAACTTTATTTTATGGCAATCAGGCAGGGGCTGTTCATCAAATACAGATCCATCTTCCTTGCTCATTAACTGCCATCCTATAATTTTTCCCAACCTGGAATATGCTCCTTCTTCACTCTATCTATACTAACTTTATCTATTTACCTCCATAATACTACCTAAAATTACTCCAGTTCAAACTACATCACGCTTCTCAAAATTCTTTTTGCATTCATAATCCATGAATCGCCATTTGTTTCCAACATACGTACTTTTATTTCCCCAAATTGTAAGTTCTTTGAGGTCAGGAACATACTCTTATGTTGTCCCTACTGTATTTATGGCAGTGATATATATATTATAAATGCTCATATATTCTCATTAAATACGTTTTTACTCTTTGTTATAGAACTGGGGGAACCTCAACATGTAACATTCTTCTTTCCAACCAGACTCTGGGACAAAATATCATCTTTGTTACCAACGAAAGAGATACACTAGAATGTGGCTTAAGTATGGAGATAACTTCCTATTCAAAATTCTCCAATTCTGATTGAACTCTATTATTGGACAAATTGATGAGCATAGGCCAGCTCCTTCCTGTATTTTTCCTCTTGGGAGTCTGCACTCAAGAGATGTGTTTTCTGCTCTGTTTCTTTTATAACCTGTAAAGCATATGGAAGCATCACAGAAGTATGCTTCTTGCATGCAGACTCCTGAGACAAAAGAGTGTGAAGGAATTAAGCTACCCCTGACCAATTCCTTTTTTCAACATCACCAGTCAGATAATAGATGAATGAGTAAGAAGGTAGAGAGAGGCCAGGATTTTTACTTTAAATGGATAACCCACTACATGGAAGGACCGTAGAGTAAGGGTTCTGCCCCAATACTGTTAGCAGAGCACACAGAAAATATATTTAGACAAACTATGGTAATTTAAGATTATTTTTGAACAATTTTGAATTGTTTTAATTCAAGCATATATTCTTGGTAGCTTTCAGGAACCAAACATTTTGGTTCCCAGCCAATTTGGAAAAGCAGTTTAAAATCTGTAGACAAGTCCCAGTTTTGTTTGTTCATCTTACTGTAGATTAATATTATGAGTAGGTTCAACCCTCACATAGACCAAGTGAGAAGTGTGTGTGCATAATAATATTAAATATGTAATTGAACGTGCATGCAATCTGAGCAAAATATTCATCTCTATTAGCAAGAAAAATCATCACATGGGTATTGGTGGTGGTGGATAAAAGTAAAGTCAAATATATTCAGATTCTTCTGTAATTCAATAATATAAAGTTTGAATGTGTGAAAGAAACTAATCTGCCAGTGGAGAAAAATTGTCTTCAAAAATGGAGAAAAGATGTCTTCGAATTATAGAACGAAAATTGTTTGAGTTATTCAATGATGTCTTTGTAATTTAGGGTATTTTTAAATTCCTGTTTTATTTATGGGCACACAAAGAAATAGAAAACAAGTAAATGACAGCGACTGATAATATCTATAGAAAATTATCCAATAGCAAAAAGATCTAAAAAAGAAAAATGACAGCCTACTTTTCCCTCTGTCTCACCAGAAATTCAAACATTTTCTGAGTCTACCACTGGCATGATTTCCTTTTTAATGTGGCATAACATTTTGAAGAGTCCACATGTGCCCCCTCAGAAATGTCTTTTTTTAGAAAAAGGACTTTTTGCTTGTGGGTAACTCGTCTGTTAGTGCTCTATGATAGCAGTCAGCCTTAGTTTCTTTTGAATCACACTACCCTATGTGACAATGTATATGGCCTGAATGGGCCACTTTGCTCCCCAACCGATGATTTCATAAAATTAATTAATGTGTTAAACATTGATTTTTTAAAATTCTCTAATGGTTACAGGCTTTCTGTCTTTAAATATGTTATTGAGTTAGCAGTAGTAATTTGAAATGGATCACTTGCTTTAAAAACACATTTAAAGGTTCAAAATTATTTCTAGAACTTGTAAATTTTTTCCTAATAATCTATTTTTTTTCTACTTTTATTTTAGCTTCAGGGAGTATATAAGCAGGTTTGTTACATGGGTAAATTATGTGCCACTGAGGCTTGGTGTATGAATGATCCCAACACCAAGGTAGTAAGCATGGTACCCAATAGGCATGCTTCCAACCCTTCCCCTCCCTCCCACCTCCCCCAGGCAGTTCTCAGTGTGTATTGTTCCAATGTTCTTGTCTATGAGTACCCAGTGTTTGGCTCCTGCTTGTAAGTGAGAACATCCAATATTTGGTTTTCTATTCCTGCATTAGTTCAGTTAGAAATATGACCTCTGGCTACACCCATGTTGCTGCAGAGGACAGGTTTCATTAATTTTTATGGCTGTGTAGTATTATATGGTGTATATGTACCACATTTTATTTATCTAGTCCACCATTGATGGGTCTCTTTGTTGATTCCACGTCTTTGCTACTGTGACTAGCGCTGCAATGAACATACAAGTGCATGTGTTGTTGTTGTTGTTTTGGTAAAATAATTTACTTTTCTTTGGGTATATACCCAACAGTAGGAGTGCTGGGTTGAATGCTAGATCTGTTTTATATTCTTTGAGAAATCTTCAAACTGCTTTCTACAGTGGCTGAACTGATTTACATTCCCCCCAGCAGTGATAAGTGTTCCATTTCTCCGCAACCTCACCAGCATCTGTTGTTTTTTGTCTTTTTAATTATAGCCATTCTTTTACTGTTGGAGATGATATCCCATTTGTGGTTTTGGTTTGCATTTCGTTAATAATTAGTAATGAAGAGCATCTTTTCATATAATTATTGGCCACATGTATGTCTTCTTTTGAGAAGCATCTACTTATGTACTTTGTCTATTTTTTAATGGGGTTGTTTTATTCTTGATGGTTTAAGTTATTTGTAGATTCTAGATACTAGGTCTTTGTTGGATGAATATATTATAAACATTTTCTCCCATTCTGGATGTTGTCTGTTTCTCTGTTGATGGTTTCTCTTGCTGTGCAGAGCTCTTTAGTTTAATTAGGTTCCACTTAATTTTTGGTTTTGCTGCAATTACTTTTGATGACTTAGTCATAAATTCTTTGTCAAGGCCAATGCCCAGAACTCAACCAATGATTATATAAAAGCTTGACCTAGAAGAAAGTTCAGCTTATTTCTTTCGAGTCTTAGAGCAAACAATAATGGAAACATATTCTCATACCATATAATCTTCTTTTAAAAGATTCGTGAATGAATTGTGCATTTGAATTAGCTTATTAAACTAGTTTATATATGTCACAGGTAATTGAATGATTAAATGGATGGATAAATAGATAAATGGATGTCACTTTACTTTTTCAAACCATGCTTTTGAATGACAGGCCATAACGAGACCACTTGGAGATGTTACACATATCCAATCCTTACAGCCATTATCAGTCAAGGCTTATCTCTTCTCTTTTCACTGTTTTCATATGATTCCATTTCATATGATTCTTTAAAGCCGTATCACTGAACTGTAGAAAGATCTGAGACTTGTAAAGGATAAAGAAAACAGACAACATTACAAGAATTGTTTTTAAGAAAGACACCATGGTCATGAACAGGGAGGGATACGGTGGAAATAATTACTAACATTTAGAAGAGAGTTTCTATAAGCAAAATAGTATTTCCAGCACTGCAGATGTTCAATACTTCAGTACTACAAGAGGTAGTTTCTATCATTGTCCTCACATTAAGAATAAGGTATTCAGCCACAGTGGGGCTAAGTGCTCTGCTCCAAGTGACAAAGCTGGTAAGGGACAGAGAACAATTCAAATCCATAAATTCAGGCTGCAGAATTTGTGACCTTAAGATTTACACTAAGATTTACACAAGATTTTTATATGTCGGATGCATTAAGTATTTATTATTTCTTTAAAGATTGTATCTAGGTGTATAAAAATAAATTGCAGGCCAAAACGTTTAGGTTATACGTTTTGTTGTTACTGGTATTTAAGGCCATGCCTGGAGGTATCAGTCCCACCAATAGGTCATTTTCATAATGACTCCATAATGTTAAACATCATTTTTACTCCACATGGTTGATTTGTCAATGTATCTATGTATGGATATACTTACCAGAAGCCTGATTCTTAAAAGTCTAACTATAGGCCAGGCGCGGTGGCTCAAGCCTGTAATCCCAGCACATTGGGAGGCCAAGACGGGCGGATCACAAGGTCAGGAGATCGAGATCACCCTGGCTAACACGGTGAAATCCCGTCTCTACTAAAAAAAATATAAAAAAACTAGCCGGGCGCGGTGGCGGGCGCCTGTAGTCCCAGCTACACAGGAGACTGAGGCAGGAGAATGGCGTGAACCCGCGGGGTGGAGCTTGCAGTGAGTGAAAATCGCGCCACTGCGCTCCAGCCTGGGTGACAGAGCGAGACTCCGTCTCAAAAAAGTCTAACTATAGCCAAGATTTAAGTAAATAAATCAATGCAGCAGAGAAAAATTAAAATACATATTTAATTATAAAATATTTTTATGTTAATGGTTAATATATATGCCATAATACCCTTTCTACTTGTCAGAAAAGGGTCTACAAATTATGTTCTATATCAGGCCATACTTGTATTGCTATAAAGAAATACCTGAGACTGAGTAATTTATACAGATAAAAGGTTTAATTGGCTTATGATTCTGCAGGCTGTCCAAGCATGGCCCCGACATCACTTGGCTTCTGAGAGGGTCACAGGAAGCTTTTACTCATGACAGACAGGAGGCAAAGCTGGAATAGGCACTTTACAAGCAAAAGCAGGAGTGTGGGGAATTGGTGGGGGGATGGGGTGCCACACACTTTTAAAGGACAAGATCTCATGAGAACTCACTCACTATTGCAAGGATAGCACCAACCAATGAGGGATTTGCCCCCATGACCCAAACACATTCCACCAGCCCCACCTCCAGAATTGGGGATTACCTTTTAGCATGAGATTTGGGTAGGGACTAATGTCCAAATTATATCATGTTTTAATATTCATGACTGCCTATACAAAGAAAAGACAATTAGTAAACTTGTCAGAAGAATCTCAACCATTTCTATTAGAGAGAAAATAAATAAAACTTTTCTATGTATTTTTTTTTTTTTTTGAGACGGAGTCTTGCTGTGTTGCCCAGGCTGGACTGCAGTGGCCGGATCTCAGCTCACTGCAAGCTCCGCCTCCTGGGTTTAGGCCATTCTCCTGCCTCAGCCTCCCAAGTAGCTGGGACTACAGGCGCCCGCCACCTCGCCCGGCTAGATTTTTGGATTTTTTAGTAGAGACGGGATTTCACCGTGTTCGCCAGGATGGTCTCGATCTCCTGACCTCGTGATCCGCCCGTCTCGGCCTCCCAAAGTGCTGGGATCACAGGCTTGAGCCACCGCACCCGACCCTATGTATTTTTATAAAGTAGTAACTATAGTCCAAGTAATCAGGCAATAAAAGCATCACCACTTTCTTCATTAAATAAACAATAAAATTGATAGGACTGTTATTGTTTTATAATATCTTTTGTTGTAAACTGAGGACAGTATTCCAAAGCAGTATTCGATAAAAATAATTTCTATATAGTCCAGGCACACCATTCCATGATGGTCCAGATTAACATAAAGATGAAATAGAAAGTGCTATATGAAACACAATAAAATATGTAATAGTACACACACACACACACACACACACACACACACACACAGAGTGAAATAACCTATACCCTTTCTGTGTGAGAGGTACTCAGACATTTTCTATTTTCTTCTAATATAGTTCAATATTAAAAAGTTGGTCAGGAACTACTAAATTAATTTCCTGACCCACAAATGGCTTCAACCTATGGATTGAATAATATGGATTTGAGTAAATTGGAATCTCACATTGCCTATTACATTTCTTATAATAAAACTTGATAGATATTAGTTTTTTATTCCCAAAATAGTAACTTGGGCATACATGTTACATTTTAATGAGACAGTCTTTCACAGTTTGGAGAAAGCAGAAATTCTTGGAAAAAGTTGTTACCTTATATAGGTGCAGAAGGCTGAGAAAAATCGCTGACATGATATGTGTTTACTCAAAATTCCAGTTTCAAATGGGCCAAGGGAACAAATATGAGTCTGACAGCAGTGTAACTCAGAAAATCATTTCTAGCTCACTCTGACACTGGGGTAAATGGACAATGAAACCCCACAGCTTTAGGTCATTGAAAATAGCCTCAAATATTTTATCCTGAAAATTTTAAATCTCCAAAAGAACCCTAATGATGACTAACTTTAAGCAGTGTGATTTATTTGCAAATTCTAAAAAATAAGCTGAGTTGCAAAATATGCCATATGCTTGGATTTGGAAATAGGTCATTCAGAGTAGTTCAGACAAAATTATGTATTGCATTTCACAATGGGATCCATCTCAAACAGATTGGCTTATGGTGTGCTGACTAATCTTGAAGTACTTTTTAGAGTTGGTACATGATAAGGAGACAACAAAATAAAAGCTTCTAAAATAAACGAATTAATAACTAAATAAATTAAGAAGGGACAGATAGAAAAAGCCAGTTTCATTAACAAGATGAACTTTCACATTTCACGGACTGAAGACAGGACACTTTCAAAATCTTCTGTGAAGATGTTATAAAGCCAATTTCTATATCTAGAAGTATAAAAACAAGTATATCTGCCTTAATTTCTGTCTTTAATAGGGAAATAAGGCTATATCTATACTTTTTAGTATTCAAAAATTCATAATTATGGTAGATGTTGAAATTGGCAAACATATTTTTAACTTAATGAAATATTAACAACCTTAGATAAAATCTACATAAAATGTTTAAACTCTTTGAAATGTTCAGTATTGAAGCTTTTAAATCTACATGATGAATTTTATGGTTTTATTAATCTACCTTCTTCTTAAACTACTGGCTCAACTATTTGAGCTACTTGAATCAACTAAGCTCTATTCCATGGAACTGATAAATTCTATCATTGTGACTATATTACTTCATCTTTTCTCATCACAAATCAATATCACGAGTAAATATTATTGACAATGTATACTACAAAAAGCTGGAAATAAGTGTTAATAAATAAATATATGTGGTTAATTAAAGGACTGTTAGAACATAATCTTCTCTGGGATTAGAAACAGCATTTTTCAGTGCTAAAAACTATGGCACTTCATCTTGAAAGTGGTAAGATTATATTATTTACAGGAAAGAACATTGTAACAAAGATGTTCCTTTTTTCCTGGTAGAATTGTAAAACTAAAGAAAGTTGTTTATCACTTTTTCATGCATAAATATCAACATGAATACTTGAAAATAAAATTCATAAAAGTATTTTAAATTATTATTTGCAATTCAAAGTTCTCCTCGGCATTTGATATAAAAATTTAGATTGATATGTAAAATTACTTATTCCTGTGCTTACAACTTCTCATTTTTCATGCATTTTAAAAGTCTTACATTTCAGAAGAATATCTGTCGAAAAGACATCTCTTTAAAATCTACTTGCTCAAAATAGAGTAGCCTAGCTTTTCTTTTCCTATTATTTATTTTTTTGATTGACAAATAAAATTGTATATATTTATGGTATACAACACGACGTTTTGATATGTCTGTATGTTATGGGATAAATCAATGGAGCAATTAGCACATGTGTTATCTCACATACACAATTTTTGTGGTTAGAACACTTAAAATCTATGAAGTAGCCTAATTTTCTTTTGATTTTTGAAAATGCCTTGCTTTCATAACTCTTGAAGTTTAGAAGATTAGTCTCTACCAGTTATTAGCAGTCAACTACTCATCATTTACTCTAATTAACCAATTAACTTTAACTATGATGTATTTTGTAAGCCTCTGGACATATATATTTTCACTTGAAATAGGGTTGACTAGTTTATCCTTATCTAAAGATATAGATTAAACCAATCTATGTTTTCCATCAAGATAAAAATTAGTTTTATATGTTATTGATTATTGTAAAGTTAATGAATTTGTACCTATGCACATGTATTGACTACAAAACTGTGCAAATAATGCCAAAATAGTTGTCCTGAAAAATAAGGGCAATGTATACATATAAAATGAACATCCTTTTTTTATCCATATGAGGAATTATCCTGTTCTGTCATTTACTTACTCATTAAGAAACTATCTGTTTTTCTCACATTTATTTGCAAGATTTTCAGAAGAGTAGTCTGTGAATAAAGTAAAAATCACTGCTCAAAATGAATTAGCACCATCGCTAAACGAGTCAGATTTCACATAGGTGCCAAATGAAAGGTGTGATGACCCTCATAAACACCTTGTATGAGTTAATGAGAGCGAAGGTTCATTTTCATAATGACTTCATATTTGCATCTGTTGCATACCACCCAGGGCACACCATAATGTAGGCTGTGCATGGTACAGGTTGGCAAAAGTCAACGGTGACTCAGACAGGTTGCGATTCTCAGCACTCCAGTAATAAAAATGACCATGTCGACATTCTGTCTGGCCCAGAGCCTAAGTAGTAACCATTAAATCGGCTTACAACCACATGGCCTCTGAAGCACACCATCTGCCAGTCATCTTTGTTGCTACTTCTTCCTCTTTGTAACTACCTAAACATTCATTTACCAGCAAATATACGCTCCCAGAAGGCCCACCTAAGACAAGGTGAAAAATCAGCTTCCCCCACTCTTTTTTACTTCTGTCACCAAGACCCTCTCTGCAAAAGAAATGAGATAGCATGAAACAAGTTTTGCTATGTAGTACAGAAAAGGCAAACAATAAAACTGTGAAGAGAAATAGTGTATTGGAGGCTCTGCTCACCCAGGGAGTATGGATTGTAGTCTGCGAAATCCAATGGTCATATTCTTTTTTTTTTTTTTTTTTTTTTTTAAGACGGAGTCTCGCTCTGTCGCCCAGGCTGGAGTGCTGTGGCATGATCTCAGCTCACTGCAA
>NW_012110363.1:3730064-3731000 GCF_000951045.1 Mandrillus leucophaeus
TAAGTAACAACAAAATGATTCAAAATGCATATCCAGTGAAAAAATATTTAATATTGATGTTTAGAAGATAAAGCCACTAGTATTCTCAGAGAAAATTTGAAGATGTGAGAAAAAAACAATAGATTATCCCAAGCTTCACCAGAAAACAAAAATACAAAGTACAAAGGTAATTCTTAGTGAGAAGGAAAGATATATTGGTTTAGACTAAAAAAAACTTTTGCAGTTGTCAGAAATGCAATGGTATGAAACTTTACAAACACCAGGGAATCACCCATCAGCAATGTAATAAGATACATTCCTGTTTGAGGGAGAGGATAAGTTAATAAATTCTAAACTTATTTGTAAACTTTTAATTCTTGAATCTAGATTGGTAAGTTCTTTAGGGTCTGAAAATGTTCAGTTGAAACCAGAGTAGATATTTTTAACCCTGGTTGCACATTAGATTCTCTCAGAAAGTTTCTTTGAAAATATTAGTGTTGAAGTAACCACTATAGACTGATTAAATCAGAATCTAAGGATAGGATCTGGATGATCAACTTATTTTAAATGCTTCCGAGGTGAATTTAATGCTCATCTATGATTAAGTACACTGCCATAAAGCATGGCTGTAAGTTCTACAAGTTGAAAAGTAGTAATTGATTGCATGGGTCATGGAAAATTTGTCTAACAGTTCTGATATCCAATCTGACTTTGATCAGAGCTACATCACAATAATACTACAGTAATGACATAGATGAGTATAAATTAGATAAAATAAGTGGGTGTCTTAGTTCCTACTTTTCTGTACTCAGTGGGGCCATGAACAACCAAGTCACTTATTTATTATTTCTCAACCTCATGTACCAAACTTATTCTGATTTCCAACTGTAATTTGGCCAATGGGAATGAGTTTTCCCTTAACCACCTTTACAGTTGCTAAATGTTTCAGATATGTAC
>NW_012110363.1:3738225-3751999 GCF_000951045.1 Mandrillus leucophaeus
TTCTCCTGCCTCAGCCTCCCGAGTAGCTGGGACTACAGGCGCCCGCCACCACGCGCGGCTAATTTTTTGTATTTTTAGTAGAGACGGGGTTTCACCATGTTAGCCAGGATGGTCTCGATCTCCTGACTTCGTGATCCGCCCGCCTCAGCCTCCCAAAGTGCTGGGATTACAGGCGTGAGCCACCATGCCTGGCCGGTCATATGCTTTAAACACAACAGCAGACTCAAAGCATGACTATGAAGAGAGAATCTCCATCTATTAGATAATGGTATACCAAAAAATAATAACTATCTCTTTAAACATCATCAAAGCCCAAATTATCTCATTTCATACTGGGGGCAGGGGCGGGGAAGGTATGCATGTAACTTTCTTTCCCTTATGTTTCCCAGTATAGGAGAAACTAGTGTGATTGTATTTAACAAAAGAGGAAAATTTAAGTCAATGACAATAAATAAACATACGATAAGCATTCATGTATTCATATAAGGAGTAAGCCATAGCATTTCAATATGTGCCTGATAATATAAAATACTTTTAGAATCAAATGCTAAATGCAGAAATGCACAATGTGCAATTTTGTCTTTGGCTGGACCTACTCTAATTTTTATTCTTAAAGACTACTTGATAATTGGTAAAATGAAGAACATGAAAAAAAAATAGCTTTCATCTCTGTTTAAGAGAAACTGCCAATGTCAACTCAGCAACTGTGAAAGTAATGACATGTGAGGGAAGAATATGCAGAAGAGAAAAAAATAAGCAAGAAGTACATGGGAGTAACAGTAGTCAATAAGCTCTGGTACATAATTTTTGAGGGCCTGCAATAAGGAGAAACCTAATAACCATTAGATACAATGGCCACTCACAAACTCTTCCTTAAAGGCGTAACAACTACACTTTCTTATCCAGACCTCATCCTATTACATTACTTCAATTCTTATTTCTATACTGACAGTTTTCATATCTGTAAGTGCATTTCTGTTATTCCATTCAAACTCTAGCCATTATTTCCAATTATCTTTCAGACTCTTGTATTCAGATACCTTCCTGCCATTTGAAACTCAACATTAACCACAGCTTCTTTTCTTCTCCAAAGAATGAAGGCAGCCTTGGTGATTCATATTGCATATTTTATTTGAAATCTCTTTCATCTGCCCTATCATTTTTATTTCTACTGCCATGAGTGTTGTACTCTACTTTTTTCAAGCATGAATTATTGAAATATTCAATTTGATGGTCTCCCAAACTCTAAATTTTCTCTACATTTATTCTGCTTCCTATTACCAGACTCAGTGAATTCAAATATGGCTCCCTCCTTTGCAGCCTTACAGAGAACTAATTTCCAACCATATTAAATGCATTATTTCTTTGCTTGATTTCATTTAAGTTTTAGCTAATATTTATTGAGCACAGACACTGAGCCAAGTACTCAACAGGGATTATCTCATTTGCTATGCAGAATAGGGTAGATATAGTATTGTTCTTATTTTAATAAGAAGAAAATTGAAGTTTACAGAGATTAACTAACTTGCCCCTTGTCAGACATAGCTAGTGAGAGTAGAGTAGGAATATAACTCATATCAACTAAGCTTCAAAGCTGGTGCTCTGAACGACTCTGGTATATTCCTTGCATACCACTTACCTTCACTTCCTCCTAATGTCAACATTTTTTCCTTTCATTTAGAATCAAATTATGTCTCTTTTTCTCTCCATTGCTTCTCCTTCACCATCTCACCTCTTTTCTCTCCCCTCTATTTCTACACACACACACACACACACACACACACACACGCACACGCACACAATGTCTCCTTATGCCATCTTCTTTACATAGAACACTTTTCTTATCTTCAGGTTTTCCTCTTTCATAAGGGCTTTCATCAATACTTATCATTACATATTTTCCTATACTTTCAAATCTTAGAGTACCCATAGTCTATTATACAAATTGGTAACAATTTGCCTTGCATTGTTCATTATATTTTCTCATATTCTTATCTCCAAAACTCATTCAGGGCTCCTTCAAGGCAAGGAGTTTGTATTTCTCTGTAATATACTTTATAAATATACATTGTCGTAATTTCTATTATTATACTTCTGTATATTTTGATCACTACCAGTGTACTCAGCATGTAATGGGTACTCTATAGATCCACGTTCATATATTAATTGCAAGGTGGAAACTCAAATATAGAGCTTCAGTTTGCTAATTCGGTTAAATAAAACTGCAACACATAACCAACTCTCAGTCTGTAGAGCTAGAAAAGTGATTTACTGTTAGGAAAGCTTTTTGTCCTCTATAATTTGAAGGTCAGAATACTCAAATCTGTTTGAAAGCAAAGAAAAAAAAAAGACAAGAAGATTTCTTGTAAGTAACAACAAAATGATTCAAAATGCATATCCAGTGAAAAAATATTTAATATTGATGTTTAGAAGATAAAGCCACTAGTATTCTCAGAGAAAATTTGAAGATGTGAGAAAAAAACAATAGATTATCCCAAGCTTCACCAGAAAACAAAAATACAAAGTACAAAGGTAATTCTTAGTGAGAAGGAAAGATATATTGGTTTAGACTAAAAAAAACTTTTGCAGTTGTCAGAAATGCAATGGTATGAAACTTTACAAACACCAGGGAATCACCCATCAGCAATGTAATAAGATACATTCCTGTTTGAGGGAGAGGATAAGTTAATAAATTCTAAACTTATTTGTAAACTTTTAATTCTTGAATCTAGATTGGTAAGTTCTTTAGGGTCTGAAAATGTTCAGTTGAAACCAGAGTAGATATTTTTAACCCTGGTTGCACATTAGATTCTCTCAGAAAGTTTCTTTGAAAATATTAGTGTTGAAGTAACCACTATAGACTGATTAAATCAGAATCTAAGGATAGGATCTGGATGATCAACTTATTTTAAATGCTTCCGAGGTGAATTTAATGCTCATCTATGATTAAGTACACTGCCATAAAGCATGGCTGTAAGTTCTACAAGTTGAAAAGTAGTAATTGATTGCATGGGTCATGGAAAATTTGTCTAACAGTTCTGATATCCAATCTGACTTTGATCAGAGCTACATCACAATAATACTACAGTAATGACATAGATGAGTATAAATTAGATAAAATAAGTGGGTGTCTTAGTTCCTACTTTTCTGTACTCAGTGGGGCCATGAACAACCAAGTCACTTATTTATTATTTCTCAACCTCATGAACCAAACTTATTCTGATTTCCAACTGTAATTTGGCCAATGGGAATGAGTTTTCCCTTAACCACCTTTACAGTTGCTAAATGTTTCAGATATGTACCATTTATATGTTGTTAGTACAGAATCTGGTGAAATCAAATCCCCAGTCTTTGGTTGAGACACCAGATATTTTCAACTATAATTATAGCCAGAACCACAGACACACATTCCAAGATTACAATAATACTACATTAGAAGATAGTATAAAAAATACAGTCAGAAATCAAATTTATTATGAACAATTTCTACCTTTAAGCATATTTTCTTGGCAATTCTAAGATTATTGTACTTAATATAATAAATTAAAATGAGGATATGAGAATGCCAATTTGATAAAAGTCAAAATCAAAAAGTTTAAAAAGACAACTACTAAAGGAATCTATTTTAAAAAGACACAAATATATTATTAGTAATACCATATGACCTCAATGTATTACTCCATTTTCACACTGCTATAAAGAACTTCCCTGAAACTAGGTAATTTACAAAGCAAAGAGGTTTAATTGACTCATAGTTCGTTCTGCAGGGCTGAGGAGGCCTCAGGAAACTTACAATCATGGTGGAAAGTGAAGAAGAAGCAGGTATCTTCTTCACATGCTGGTAGGACAGAGAGAAAAGCCCAGGGGAAACTGCCATTTATAAAACCCTCAGATCTCATGAGAACTCCCTCACTATCGCAAGAATAGCATGGAGGAAGCCGCCCCCATGATCCAATCACCTCCTACCAGGTACCTCCCTCAACATGTGAGGATTATTGGGATTACAATTTGAAATGAGATTTGGTTGGGGATGCCAGACCATATCATTCAGTAATAAAAACTAAACAGAAAACGAAGTTCTGGCCCAAATTTGTAATATTTTAAGTGATAAGCTAAAGGGAAATGAATAATGCTGTACAAAAACCTAAGAAGAGAGACATAGACACTAGCTACCGTGAATTCCTCAAATACAATGTTAGCCTTTCAATTATTATGCAAATATTGCAACTTGTTTAATTAACAATATATTTGAACTGACATGTGATGTGATATAGCTAAAGTATAAAATACACCTCTTGGTGCTATTAAGAAAACTGTCATTTACAAAGCAAGAGGAAAATCACTTAAATTGGACTAAATCCTTTGTTAGTATTTAACATTCTATTTCCAAGGGAGTTCTAGTGAATATTCAGATGCTTTGATCGTCGTCTTCTGCCCATGAATACACAACATAATTTTCTCTTTGAGATTTGCTTGTGGATATGTTGTTTCACAGTCTATCTGTTATCCCCCTGACCGGAAACTGGAAGTGTGGCTTCAAACTGAGTCTCTGGGAATGTGCAAGAAAAATGGACTCCATGCTCTGATGTAACACTTCCAGATGCTTTTCTAGAATTCTCCTGTCCTTTCTTACTTGAGTATGTCACTTTGAGCTTGCTTGGGTGCGAACCACTCACTGATCTCACATTCTCTCATTTATGTGCTTTGCTTTAGTGATTTACAAACAGGTGTGGGACTCTCATTTAACTAATTCAATAAAAATAGGCATTTAATTCATCATTAATTGATTGTACTTAGGGGGAAGACCTTGAAAGACACACAAATGATTCTAAAGGGGAAATCTGGCTTAATTACTTATGTTATATATTCTTTCATTCACTATACCAGGTGAGCTGTCTTGTTTAACCAATGGCAACAGAGTGAATGAGTAAATTCACACCTAACTCTAGTAATTCTAACCAGTGAAGACAATTGATTCAAATTGACGGGTTTTCCTTGATATTTGCTGAGAGTTTATGTTCTTTTTGACTCTCAGATTTTGACAATTGACAACAAATTCACAATAAAAAGATATATCTTATTGTCCAGTCTTACCACTTGTTCCAGAATCTTTTTAGTTTCATTTGTAAAACACTTCACAGATAGTTTGATTGACATCTCATTCTCTTCCTACCTTTGTAGGGCAAGCAAGGGCAAAAAGTAGTAATGTCTGCTTATTTTATAATAAGAAAAAATATCATCCATCTCTTTCACTGCACTAAGAATATCAAAGCTATATGAAAAAACACAATCTGACCTATTTTCCTGTACTAGCTTGGCCAAATATTTTTATAAAGTTTGCATTTTGACTAATTATTAATGGTAAATAGCAAAAATAATTGGAGGAAAATAACATCATCAAAAAAGTATTCTGGAAAATTTAATTAACTGAAAGGTCAAGTCTAGGTTGAACTGACCACCAAAATGTCCAGCATAGTGAATGAAAATGATCCCAGGCAGAGGGAAATCATGTTAAATTTTAGAACATGGAAGGTGAAAAGAAATTTTCCTAAGTTTCATAAATTATTGAGGAAAAGCTCATACTCATATCCAAAGGATCAACTCTCAAAATGGAAAAATGGCTTCAGGGTTCAGACTTCCACAAAGCTAAAAGACAGCAGAATAAAGCCTTCAAAAGACTGAAGAAAATACTTGAGAGACTGAGGCAGGGGTACCACATGAGCTTAGGAGTTCAGGGTTACAGTGAGCTATGATTGCACCACTGCACCCCAGCCTGCAGTTATTATTACACCACTAAACTTCAGAGACTCTGTCTCTAAAAATAATAATAATAATGATACTAAAATTCATTAAAAAAAATTCAATATTGAATTTCATTGTCAGCAAAGCTACCAATAAATGTAGGAGTAAAATAAAGGTTTTTTAGACAAGCAAAGTCTCAAAAGATAACTTTCTCATGCCCTGACCTGAAAAAAAAATGGGTAAAAAAGATTTGATGTTAATGTGATCCAATAGCCAAAATCAAGAGGACATAGAAGCCAGTTAAGTGGACCCTCCAGCATGTGAGAACTGTGCTGAGAATGTCAGCATGGCATTAAAGAGAGAGTCTAGTATAACAAAAGTAAATTATTATGTGGGAGAATTAATGAAACTATGAAAAGATTGGGCATGTGTGATAAGCTAAGCTGCAGAATGATCTAAATATGTAAGTATATAAAACAAAAAATAAAAATGATAAGAGCCATCCAAGCCCATATTTCAGTTAAACCACTAAAATGATTTACAATAAAATAGTGTATATGAATGTGTATGGGGTGGGGAGTCTAAAAAGTGTGTTTGTTGTTCAAATTAGACTTTCAGGGTATTAGAGTTTTGAGATGTTAAGCAAGATACCAAAATTTTCCATCTTTATTATTGGCCAATGATTCCGCACACAAAGCTAATGAATGAATACAAACAGAAGTTTGATTTATCTGCTCTGCTTCAGTCAAACATGCATTTTCCTTCATGTATACATGCATCTTCTTTACCTCCCATTAACCCTTCATCCTACTCCAATTAGTCTTCTAAATCTATTGCCTTAATAAAATTGCTTTGGGTAAGAAAGTAAACTCACTGGTGCTAAATTTAAGACATTTTTAAATCCCCATCTGACTTGATGCCTGAGAAACTGAGTGGTTGACAGTTTACCATGTATTATCTTAGTGATAGCATCTTCAGTCATTCTTAGTCTATGTGGAGTTGAACTTAGGGTCACTCCAGGTCTAGGGGGCAACATGTAGCCAAAGCCTGATTAATTGAAGCATATATAACAATATCTTTAGCATCTGTACTTAATTTGTAGGAGGTCACATGAACTAACTGAACTCCGTTAGCATTAATGCTACTGATTTTGACTGTAAAGCAGGAAGTTCCTTTTCTATGGACTTGTGAAAAGAATTTGTCAACCTGGAGAACGGATCAAAAAATAAAGGACAAATGCTTCAGTGAGATCTTCATTAACTTGGTTTCTGGCTTTTGTATCCTTCTGCACACCTATTTACTTCTCTGTGCACTGTTACAATGGAAGGTAGAACTGAAAGTCAGAAAAGTACCAACTGGTGTGTGTGTGTGTGTGTGTGTGTGTATGTGTGTGTTTCTGTGCCTAGATATCACCACACTTGAAGCTATAGTACAAACATTTCCAAATAAATCCCCTATTTTCTTGAAGCTGGGTTTTGTCTGTTACAAATAAAAATTTTCCTAAATATAGTCACTCATCACATTTGAGAGTCAACATAACTAAGTAGTTAAGGATGAGAGTTGTAAAGTCAGACTTCCAGTGTGACTTTGATAAGAGGACTAGCTTCTTGAAATTTCAGTTATACCACATGTAAAATGGTGATAATAATGAAACTGACCTCACATCATTTTGTAAGGACTGAGTAAGATGACGCCTATAAAGTGATTAGTAAAGGGCCCCAAACTTGGTAAATAGTGCAGTTCAGCTTGTATTATTGATGTTATTGCAGCTATTATCATGATTATTATTTTCCATCCTGCTTAAGACATTCCCTTCATTTTACCTTTGTTGCTCCACATTCACAAGCTTTTCCTTTGATGGCTTTTCTCAACTCTTATAGAGTTTATTCTAACTTATCTGAAAATGCATGTTGATATTTCTCAGGGCTCAGTCTATATTCCTGTTTTATCTGACTCTGTACTCTTCCTAGGTTACCTCATTTATCCTCATGATATTTAATGCCACCCATCCAGATATATGTGTACAAAGCCAAACCATTCTGTTGACTGCTGGATTCATGTATTTATCTCTATCATAAAGAGCTTACACTTCCGTATCTCACAGTGAACAGGAACTTCTTCATACAGCACATTTGTGATCTCCCTCATTCTTACCTGCTTCTCTTGTGAGGTTCTACATCTCAGCAAATGGTAATACCATCTACACAGTTCCTTAGACCAAAAATCACCAAGAATCACTATTGACACTTTCCTTTTTTTTTTTAAGCTAAATCCAGTTAATTGCTGAGTGCTGTCAATTCTTCTTCTGTTTGTACATGTATTCAGTTCTCCGTATCTCTGCTGTTGTCTAAATCTCCACTGTCTTCTTATAACTGTACTTAATTCCTCCAATTTTGATCCTATATCATCTATTTTCCACATAGACACTAGAATGGCCTTTCAAAAATAAAAATTAGATGCTACTCTTATGCTTACAAGCTGTCAATTTCTTCTCATTTTCCTTAGAATATAGACCCAAATCTTTAATGTGATTTATACTGTGCTTCACCGAATTGGCATTTTTTCCACATTTGTATTGACCAAGTTCTTTTCCTGTCTCAGAGACATTGGCAGGCCTTTTATTCCCTCTGCCTCATGTCTCTTCCTGGCCCAGTCATATACCCAGCCATATCCCAAGACTGACTCTATTGTCACAAAGTATTCTGTAACTTTCCAGTATCTATGATATTTATTGGGACCCAATAAATGTTTTCAAATAGATGAATAGCACTTATGTAATGATACCTTGTTGCTTATTATGGCAAATATAAATTGGCAGAAAACATTACTGTGACTAGTGGCTACCACCCACTTCTACTTAGAGTCTGTGATGGTTAATTTGATGTGTCGTTTTTACCAAGACAGTAAGTGTCTAGATATTTGGTCAAACAATCTTCTGATTATTTCTGTGAGAATGTTTTCAGATAAAATTAACATTTAAATTGGTAGACTCAGGAAAGCAGATTATGTGGGTGGGGCCGTACAATTAGTAGAAGGCCTGAATAGAACAAAAAGTGAGCCTTCCTTGAGTAAGAGAGTAAGAGTGCCTTCAAACTGGCACATGGACTTCTTGCCTGCCTTTGGACTCAAACTGAAATGTCAGCTCTAATATGGTTTGACTGTGTTCCCACCCACATCTTATCTTGAATTGTAGCTCTTATAATTTCCACTTTCATGGGAGTGACCTGGTGGGAGGTAATTAAATCATGGGAGCAGGTCTTTCTTGTGGTATTCCTGTGACAGTGAATAAGTTTCATGAAATTTGATGGTTTTATAAAGGGGAGTTCCCCTGCACACATTCTCTTGCCTGCCATCATGTAAGATGTGACTTTGCTCCTCCTTTGCCTTCCACCATGATTGTGAGGCCTCCCCAGCCATGCAAAACTGTGTGTCAATTAAACCTCTTTCCTTTGTAAATTACCCAGTCTTGGGTAGTATCTTTGCAGCAATGTGAATATGAACACAGTAAATTGGTACCGAGTAGTGGGGTGTTGCTATAAAAATACCCAAAAATGTGGAAGTTATTTTGGAACTGGCTAACAGGCAGTGGTTTAAACAGTTTGGAGGGCTCAGAAGACAGGAAGATGTGGGAAAGTTTGAAACTTCCTAGAGACTTGTTGAATGGCTTTGACCAAATGCTACTCATCTCAAATGGAGATAAGAAACTTGTTGGAAACTGGAATAAAGGTGACTCTTGTTATGTTTTAGCAGAGACTGGCAGCATTTTGCCCCTGCCCTAGAGATCTGTGGAACTTTGAACTTGAGAGAGATAATTTAGGGTATACAGTGGAATAAATTTATAAGCAGCAAAGCATTCAAGAGGTGATTTGGGTGTTGTTAAAAGCATTCAGTTTTATGTATTCACAAAGATATGGTTTGGAATTGGAACTTATGTTTAAAAGAGAAGCAAAGCATAAAAGTTTGGAAAATTTGCAGGCTGACAATGTGATAGAAAATAAGAAAACCATTTTCCAAAGAGAAATTCAAGCCAGCTGCAGATATTTGCATAAGTAACGAGGACCCAAATGTTAATCACCAAGCCAATGGGGAAAATGTCTCCAAGGCATACAAGAGGCCTTCATGACAGCCCCTTCCATCACAGACCCAGAGGCAGAGAAGAAAGAAATGGTTGTGTGGACTGGGCCCAGGGCCTTGCTTCTTTTTGCAGTCTCAGGACTTGGTGCCCAATGTCCCAACCATGGCTAAAAGGGGCCAATATATAGCTCAGACCATTGCTTCAGAGGATGCAAGCTCCAAGGCAGCTTACATTTGGTGCTGGGCCTGTGGGTGCACAAAAGTCAAGAACTGTGGCCTGGAAATTTCTACCTGGATTTCAGAGGATGTCTGGAAATGCCTGGATGTCTAGGCAGAAGTGTGCTGAAGTAGTGGAGCCCTCATGGAAAACCTCTGCTAGGGCAGTGCAGAAGGGAAATGTGGGTTCAGAGCCCCCACAGATCCTCACTGAGGCACTGCATAGTGGAGCTGTGAGAAGAGGACCATTGTCCTCCAGACCCCACAATTATTGATCCACTGACAGCTTCCACCATGTGCCTGGAAAAGCCACAGACACACAATGCCAGCTCATGAAAGCCCAGCCAGGAGGTGGGCTGGACTCTGCAAAGCCAGGGGAGTGGAGCTGCCCAAGACCATGGAAACCTACCTCTTGCAACAATGTAACCTGGACGTGAGACATGGAGTCAAAGGAAATGATTTTGGAACTTCAAGGCCTAATGACTGCCCTATTGGATTTTGGACTTGCATGGGGCCTGTAGTTGGTTTTTTTGGACAATTTCTCCCATTTGGAACTGCTATATTTACCCAATGCCTGTACTCCCATTGTATCTAGGAAGTAACTAACATGCTTTTGATTTTACAGGCTCATAGGCAGAAGGGACTTGCCTTGTCTCAAATGAGACTTTGGATTTGGACCTTTGAGTTAATGCTAGAATGAGTTAAGGCTCTGAGGGACAATTGCATGGGAGTGATTGTGTTTTGAATTGTGAGGACATGAGATTTGGGAGGGATCAGAGGTGAAATTATAAGGTTTGGCTGTGTCCCCACGCAAATCTCATCTTGAATTATAGCTCCCATAAGTCCCACATGTCATGGGGAGGAATTGGTGGAAGGTAGTAGAATCATTGGGGCGAGTCTTTCTCATGCTGTTCTCATGATAGTGAATAAGTCTCATGACATCTGATGTTTTTATAAAGGGGACTTCTCTTGCACATGTTCTCTTGCCTGCCACCATGTAAGGCATGCCTTTGCTCCTCCTTCACCTTCCACCATGATTATGAGGCCTCCCAAGCCATGTGGAACTATGAGTCAATTAAACCTCTTTCCTTTATAAATTATCCAGTCTTGGGTAGTATCTTTGCAGCAACATAAGAATGGACTAATACAAGTTCTTCCTGGGCCTTGAGCCTACCAGTCTTCAAATAGGAACTATACCATCCACTCTCCTAATTTGTAGGACCTTAAGTTTCAGACAAATTAAGCCATTGACTCTCCTGGGTCTCCAGCTTGCTGGCTCACTCTGTAGATCATGGGACTTGTCCATCTTCACAGTCACATGAACAAATTCCTTTTAATCTCCTCTATCTCTCTCTCTGTCAGACCCAGACACATGCGCACACACACATACACACACACACAGATACACACACACACATAGTTTAAGCATTCCAGACTCAAAAATTTGAAATGCTTGAAAATCCAAAACTTTTTGAGTGCTTCAGTGCCACAAGTGGAAAATTCCACACTTGACCTCATGTGACATATTGCAATCAAAACACAGGTGCACAACATACAATTTATACAACATCCCTAAGAGAAAAATGTCCTTCCACTATGTCCTTCAGCTTCCATTTATCTTTTCCACATATGCTCATATTTCCCCACAAAGGGTAATAAAGTAGTATGCACAAGTTGGGCACACCAACAGCAGATTCCCCACAATACCTCACATAGGACCAAGACCTATATGAATTACTCACTGCATTCTTACTGTTTATTTTCTGCTCTGTGGTATAAAGATATTATTGAAAATGTCAAAAAAAAAAAGCCTGTAGATAGACCTATGGGTAACCATGATAAGAAAAAGAGGAAGCATTTATGTTTATCTATATCACAGAAAGTCAAACTACTTGAGAAACCGGACAGTAGTGTAAATGTGAAATGTCTTACAGAAGAGTATGACGTTGGAATGACCACCATATATGACCTGAAGAAACAGAAGGATACACTGTTGAAGATCTATACTGAAAGTGATTAATGGGAGTTAATAAAAAATAGAAAAACACTGCATAAAGCTAAAGATAAAGACATAAATTGTGTTTCAAAGGTGTGAATCTGTCAGCACAACAGTAAAGACATGCCATTTAATTGTAGGATAATCATGAAATAAGCAAATATTTATGACAATGAACAGAAAATTGAAGGGAATCATGTATATTCAATAGGCTGGTTGCAGAGATTTAAGGAAACGACCAGCTCTAAATTTTTAAATATTTATGGTGATAAACCATCTGCTCATCATGAAGCTGCACAGAAATTCATTAATGACTTTGCCAAGGTTATTGCTGATAAAAAGTCTGATATCAGGACAAGTCCATGATGCTAATTAAACATCATTGTTTGGCATTATTGCCCAGAAAAACACTGACTACAGATGACGAGAAAGCCCCTATAGGAATTAAGAATGACAAGGACAGAATACCTGTACTGAGATGTACCAGTATGGCAGGCATGCATAAGTGCAAACTTGCTGTGATAGGCAAAAGCTTGGGTCTTTTGTTTTTAAAATGTAAATTACTAACCAGTCTGTTCATATGCTAACAAATAGGCATGGATCACCAGGGACATCTTTTCTGATTGGTTTCATTAACATTTTGTACAAGCAGTTTATGTTCACTTCAAGGAAGCTGGACTGGATGATGACTACTAAATTTTTATTCCTTGACAACTGTTCTGCTCATCCACAGCTAAAATTCTCATAACAAAATGTGTCTATGGAAGGTAGTGTAGCAAGATAGCCAAATTGAAGCCTCCGGTGACGGTGATCATCTTCCTGATAGTAACACCAAATTGAACAACTATCCATACAAGGAAGCAATTTCACAAGAATCAAAAATAAGGTGAATAATCATGGCACCTGCTTTTAACATCATATTTAAGAAAGAAACACTGAAAATTGCAGCAAAGATAGTTTTGAGTTGCCAACACCACCCTTCTCCCATTTCTAGCAGAGGTAATGTTGCATGCAGAAAGAATCTGTATGCTTAGGAGAGAGAGATCACAGTGATTGTGGAACTTCACATTGGAACTCAGTGCTGTCCTGTCACAGCAGAAAGCAACAAAGGAAAGAATTCAGCTGGTGCCCACAAAGGAAGCATTTAGACCATAGAGGAGTCACTCATCCAGTCAAAGAGGAATAGCCCATCATAGCAGTTGAAACGTAAGCTCCACCAAGCCCTACCACTGGAGGCTAAAGTGCTCTATAGAGTTCTAAGTAAACTTGAAAGGCAGTCTATTCCGCAAGGCCTGCAATCCTGGGCAAGTCTTGGTGCTGTGCTGGGCTCAGAGCCAGTGGATTTGGAACGCACATGACCTAATGAGTTACCAGCAATGGTGGCCAAGGGAGCGCTTGCACCACCCCTTCCCCAACCCCCTACAATGCAGCTTGCATCTCCAGGAAAGACCCTTTCCTTCCCTTTGAAGCAAGGAGAGGGAAGAGAAAAAGAGAACTCTTTCTTACAAACTGGATATCAGTTCAGCCACAGGAGAATAGGGTACCAGGCAAAATCCTGAGACCTCTATTCCAGGCCCTATTCCCCTGCCAAGACACACTCTTGGCTAGAGGGAACCTGCTTCCTTGAAGGTAAGGATCCAGTCCTGGAAGGATTTATCACCTGCTGACTAAAGAGCCCTGGGGCCTTGAATAAACATCATTGGCACCCAGACACTTCTCACCATGAGCCTTGGGTGAGATCTAGAG
>NW_012110363.1:3754024-3756266 GCF_000951045.1 Mandrillus leucophaeus
GGAAACGACCAGCTCTAAATTTTTAAATATTTATGGTGATAAACCATCTGCTCATCATGAAGCTGCACAGAAATTCATTAATGACTTTGCCAAGGTTATTGCTGATAAAAAGTCTGATATCAGGACAAGTCCATGATGCTAATTAAACATCATTGTTTGGCATTATTGCCCAGAAAAACACTGACTACAGATGACGAGAAAGCCCCTATAGGAATTAAGAATGACAAGGACAGAATACCTGTACTGAGATGTACCAGTATGGCAGGCATGCATAAGTGCAAACTTGCTGTGATAGGCAAAAGCTTGGGTCTTTTGTTTTTAAAATGTAAATTACTAACCAGTCTGTTCATATGCTAACAAATAGGCATGGATCACCAGGGACATCTTTTCTGATTGGTTTCATTAACATTTTGTACAAGCAGTTTATGTTCACTTCAAGGAAGCTGGACTGGATGATGACTACTAAATTTTTATTCCTTGACAACTGTTCTGCTCATCCACAGCTAAAATTCTCATAACAAAATGTGTCTATGGAAGGTAGTGTAGCAAGATAGCCAAATTGAAGCCTCCGGTGACGGTGATCATCTTCCTGATAGTAACACCAAATTGAACAACTATCCATACAAGGAAGCAATTTCACAAGAATCAAAAATAAGGTGAATAATCATGGCACCTGCTTTTAACATCATATTTAAGAAAGAAACACTGAAAATTGCAGCAAAGATAGTTTTGAGTTGCCAACACCACCCTTCTCCCATTTCTAGCAGAGGTAATGTTGCATGCAGAAAGAATCTGTATGCTTAGGAGAGAGAGATCACAGTGATTGTGGAACTTCACATTGGAACTCAGTGCTGTCCTGTCACAGCAGAAAGCAACAAAGGAAAGAATTCAGCTGGTGCCCACAAAGGAAGCATTTAGACCATAGAGGAGTCACTCATCCAGTCAAAGAGGAATAGCCCATCATAGCAGTTGAAACGTAAGCTCCACCAAGCCCTACCACTGGAGGCTAAAGTGCTCTATAGAGTTCTAAGTAAACTTGAAAGGCAGTCTATTCCGCAAGGCCTGCAATCCTGGGCAAGTCTTGGTGCTGTGCTGGGCTCAGAGCCAGTGGATTTGGAACGCACATGACCTAATGAGTTACCAGCAATGGTGGCCAAGGGAGCGCTTGCACCACCCCTTCCCCAACCCCCTACAATGCAGCTTGCATCTCCAGGAAAGACCCTTTCCTTCCCTTTGAAGCAAGGAGAGGGAAGAGAAAAAGAGAACTCTTTCTTACAAACTGGATATCAGTTCAGCCACAGGAGAATAGGGTACCAGGCAAAATCCTGAGGCCTCTATTCCAGGCCCTATTCCCCTGCCAAGACACACTCTTGGCTAGAGGGAACCTGCTTCCTTGAAGGTAAGGATCCAGTCCTGGAAGGATTTATCACCTGCTGACTAAAGAGCCCTGGGGCCTTGAATAAACATCATTGGCACCCAGACACTTCTCACCATGAGCCTTGGGTGAGATCTAGAGCGGTGCTAGCTTCAGTTATGACCCAGCACATTCCCAGGTGTGGTGGCCATGGGAAGAGACTCCTGCTTAAAGAAAAAAGAGGGAAGAATAAAGAGAACTTTGTCTTGCATCTTGGACACCAGCTCAACCACAGTTGTATAGAGCACCAAGTGGGCTCCTTGGATCCGGATTTCAGGTCTTATACCCTGAATGGCCCTTTTAGACCCATTCTGGGCCAAAAGGGAGCCCATTGCCTTGAAGAGAAACCCAGGCATGATAGCATTCATCAGAAGTTGACTGACTGAAGAGCCTTTGGGCCTTGAGTGAACATTGGTGGTAGCTAGGCAGTAATTACTACAGGCCATGAGAAGAGACTCATTCTGTATAAGGAAAATAGGGGGAAGAATGGGAATAACTTTATCTTGTAGTGTGAGTGCCAGCTCAGCTGTGGCAGAATAAAGCAACAGGTAGATTCCTAAGGTTCCTGACTACAGGCCCCACTCCCAGACAGCATTCTGGGACCTGCCGTGGGCCAGAGGGGAGCTTACCACCCTGAAAGATAGGACACAAGCCTGGCTGAATTCTCCACCTGCTGATTAAAGAACCCCTATGCATTAGGAAACATTAGCAATAAATGGGTGGTAGTCACCACGGGCCTTGGGTGAGACCCAGTGCTGTGATGGCTTCGGGTCTGATGCAGCACAGTCCCATTGGTGGTAGTCACAAGGGTGTTTGGCTCACCCCTCA
>NW_012110363.1:3756886-3785957 GCF_000951045.1 Mandrillus leucophaeus
AAAAATATTTTCATTCTAGGATAGTTTATTCAGTAAAAATATTCTTCAAATGTGAAAGAGAATTAAATATTTCCCAGACAAACAAAAAATTGAGAGGTTTTATAAAGACCAGACCTTTTCTATAAAAAATGCTAAAGGGAATTCTTCAATCTGTAAAAAAAAGATGTTAGCAGGCAATAAGAAATCATCTGAAGGTATAAAACTCACTGGCAATAGTAAGTACACAAACACAGAATATTGTAACACTGCATTTATGGTGGATAAACTAATCATATCTTGAGTAGAAAGACTAAAACCTGAGTCTACCAAAAATAATAACTACAACAACTTTTCAAGACACAGACTATATAATAAGATATAAATAGACATGACCAAATTCAAAAAGCATGGAGGATGATGTAAGTGTATAGTTTTTATTACTGCTCTCTTTGCTTGTTAGTTTTTTGTTTGCTTTGGCAATCAATGTTGAGTGGTCATCAGTTCAAAATAATGAGTTATAAGATGTTAATTGCAAGTCTCATGGTAACCACAAATGAAAAATCCTACAACAGTTACACAAAATAAAAAGCAAAAAATTAAAACATACCACTAGAGAAAACCACCTTCACACCTCCACAGAAAGGAAGACAGGAAGAAGGAAAGAAGAGAAAATCACAAAACAACCAGAAAACAAATAACAAAATGACAGTAGTATGTCTTTACTTATCAATAATAACTCTGTAGGTAATTGGACTAAACTCTCCAATTAAAAGACATAGAGTGATTCAATGGATTAAAAAATAAGAGCCATCTATCTGTTATTTAGAAGAAGCACACTTCATCTGTAAAGACACGCATAGACTGAAAATAAAGGAATGAAAAAGGATATTCCATGCAAATCAAAACAAAAAAGAGGAGGAATCACTGTATTTGTATCTACAAAATAGATTTTAAGACAAAATCCATAAAAAGAGAGACATATAAAGTCAATAAATAATGATAAAGGACTCAATTCAGCAAGAGGATATAAAAATTTTAAATATAATTGCACTTAACAATGGAGAGCCCAGATATATAAAGCAAATATTATTAGAGCTAAAGATAGAGATAGATCCTAATGCAATAATAGCTGGAGAGTTCAGCACCCCATTTGCAGCATTGGACAGATCATCCAGACATAAAATCAAAAAAGAAACAATGAATTTAATCTGCACTAGAGACCAAATGGACCTAATAGATATTTATAGAACATTTAATCCAAGGGCTGCAAATACACACTCTTTTCCTTAGCACATGGATCAGTCTCAAAAATAGACCATATATTAGGCCATAAAGCTAATCTTAAACAACTCAGTAACTAAAATTATATCAAATATCTTTTCTGACCACAATCAAATAAAACTAGAAATCAATAACAAGAGTATCTTTGGAAACTATACAAACACATGGAAACTATACAAATGCATGGAAACTATACAAATGCATGGAAATTAAACAATATGCTCCTGAATGACCAGGGGGTTAATGCAGTAAAGCATTTGATAAAATTCAACATTTCTTCATAAAAAAAATCCCTCAACAAACTAGGTACAGAAGAACATACCACTACATAACAAAAGCCATGTATAATAGATCCACAGCTAGTATGATACTGAATGGGGAAAAACTGAAAGCCTTTCCTCTAAAATCTGGAACATGACAAGGATGCCTACTTTCACCACTACTATTCAACATTGTACTGGAAATGTTAGCTAGAGCAATCAGAAAAGAAAAAGAAATAGCATCCAAATTTGAAAGGAAAAAGTGAAACTATCCTTGTTTGCAGAGGATATAATCTTATATTTGGTACAACTTAAAGCCTCCACCAAAAAGCTGTTGTAACCAATAAATTCAGTAAAGTTGCAGAATACAAAATCAACATTCCCCAAATGTTGTAACATTTATATATGTAACATTTATATATGCCAATAGTGAACAATCAGATAAAGAAATCAAGAAAGTAACCCCAAATTAGCTACAAATAAAATAAGATACCCAGGAATAAACCTAACCAAAAAAGGGAAAGCTCTATGAAATAAAAACTATAAAATACTGATGCAAGAAATTGAAGAGGACACTAAAAAATGAAAAGATATTCTATCTTCATGGGTTGGAAGAATCAATATGGTTAAAATTTCCATACTACCCAAAGAAATCTACAGATTTGCTGCAATTCCTATAAAAACACCAATGACATTCCTCACAGAAATAGAAAAAAAAAAATCCTAAAATATATATGGATCAACAAAAGAGCCAGAATAGTTAATATGGTTTTGATTTTGGTCCTCACCCAAATCTCAAGTCAAATTGTAATCCCCAGTGTTGGAGGAGGGTCCCAGTGGGAGGTGATTGAATCAGGAGGCCCACTTCCCCCTTGCTATTTTCATGATAGTGAGTGAGTTCTCAGATCTGGTTGTTTAAAAGGGTGTAGCACCTCCCTCTTCATGCTCTCTGCATTCTGATCCAGTATGTGAGATGTGCCTGCTTCCCCTTTGCCTTCTACTATGATTATATGTTTCCTGAGGCTTTTCCAGCCACACTTTTTGTACAGCCTGTGGAACTGTGAGTCAATTTTCTCTATAAATTATCTAGTTTTTATAAATTATCCAGTTTCAGGTAGTTCTTTATAGCAATGCGAAAACAGACTAATACAATAGCCAAATCCATCCTGAGCAAAAAGAATAAAACTGAAGAAAGTACATTATATATGGATATACCTATATATAATATAGATATATAGTTATATATATATGGGAGTGTATTAAGTAGTATTAACTCACACAATCACAAGGTTCCACAACAGGCCATCTGCAAGCTGAGGAACAAGAAAGCTCCTCAGATGGTACCCACCTAGATTAAGGGTGGGTCTGGCTTTCCAAGCCCCCTGACTCAAATGTTAATCGCCTTTGGCAACACCCTCACAGACACACCCAGGATCAATACTTTGCATCCTTTAATCCAATCAAGTTGTCACTCAGTATTAACCATCACAAATCCACCCCTTATCAAATTGAACCCATATCATCATCTCCTGAGATCATACATAATCTTCAAGTAAAGACAATAATTTGGTCATAATGATGCCTAACATAATACAACTATCCTTCGCACAACTAGAAACGCACCAATTCCCAACCAAAATGCTATTATATAAAGTTAGCAACACTTAAATGCTGATATGAAGTCAATAAATCTTATGTCACATGATAAAGGAAAAGGGAAATAAAATGAAGACATTTCATTCTCACAAGTGTATAAATGGACAAACATGTTTTTAACAACAGAAGAAGGAAATACTCATGACAATTATAGTCCTTGTTTCTGCAACTGGTCATGTGGTAGTAGCTGGTATTGATGACTACCTTCTTCCACTACCCATTCTGTATTCCCTTTGCCTTCAGCAAGCACCTCAGCAGGTCAATTTTTTTTTTTTTTTCCCCTGGTGGAATGACCCAAACCTTTATTCCTGAAGGGTCTGGGTCATTTGCAGTCCTGACTGGGTTGGGTTGTTTTAGCGTCCCATTAACCTTAATCACTGGGCATGTTAATACTAAGAGATGGCCTAATGGATCTCCTGTATTCAGTGCATACTATTCCTTACCTCTGTGGTGGAGTAGTAAACTGATTTCACCTTGATAGTCTGAGTCAGTCACCCCAGTCAACACTGTAACTCCCCTCTTAGCATGTTGACTTGAAAGTAGGAGCAGTCCAAAGTGTCCAGGTGGCAATCTTAACTTGCAGTTTAATGGAATCGTTGTTGTGTCTCCTGGCAGCAGCGTTCCTCCCTCTGGAACTAAGACCTCTAGGCCAGGAGAACATAATGTCATGGAAACAGGAAGCAAAAATTTTGCTAACAGATCACTAGGGGTGATGGTGAGTGGTGCCACTTCTACTTCCACCCCTTGATTCCTGGACCCATGAATCCTGGGTATAGGAAAAACAGTACTACATAGTGGACACTGATTCAGAGCATACACAGCCTTCTGGAAAACTCTGCCTCAGCCCTGCAAGGGACTGTCACCTGGTTGGCATTGTAATTGTGACTTCAAAAGGCCATTCCACCATTCTATCAATCCAGCTGCTTCAGGATGATAGGAAACATGGTAAGACCAGTGAATTCCATGAACATGAGTCCACTGCCATACTTCTTTCACCATAAAGTGAGTGCCTTGGTCAGAGCCAATGCTGTGTGGAATAACATGACAGTGGATAAAGCATTTCTTGAGTCCATGATTGTAGTCTTGGCAGAAGCATTGTGTGCAGGAGAGGCAAATGCATATCCAGAGTAAGTGTCTATTCCAGTGAAGATAAACCCCTGCCCTTTCCATGATAAAATAGGTTCCATATAATCAACCTGCCACCAGGTAGCTGGCTCAACACCCCAAGGAATACTGCCATATGAAGGGCTCAGTGGTGGTCTCTGCTGTTGGCAAACTGGTTTCCTAGCAGTGGCCGTAGCCAGGTCAGCCTTGGTGAGTGGAAGTCTATGTTGCTGAGCGCATGCATAACCTCCATCCCTGCCACCATAGCTCCTTGTTTATGGGCCCATTGGGTGATGACAGAGTGGCTGGGGAAAGAGGCTGACTGGTGTCCACAGAATGGGTCATCCTATCCACTTGATTATTAAAACCGTCTGCTGAGGCCACCTATGGGTGAGCACTCACGTGGGATACAAACATCTTCACAGCTTTTGACCACTCAGAAAAGTCCATCCACATACCTCTTCCCCAGATTTCTTTGTCACCAATTTTCCAATCATGCTTCTTCCATGTCCCTGACCATCCAGCCAAACCATTACTATGGCCCATGAATCAGTATTAGTACTTTAATAGCACATCTGGCCATTTCTCCTTCCATGCAAGGTGCACAACCAGGTGCATTACTGGAAGTTCTGCCCACTGGGAAGATTTCTCTTCACCAATGTCCTCCAGGGATATTCTAGAAAGGGGCTGTAGTGCTACAGCTGTCCAATTTCGAGTGGTGCCTGCATATTTTGCAGAACCGTCTGTGAACCAGGCCCTAGTCTTCTCTTCATTGTCAACTGATCATAGGGGATTCTTCATGAGGCCATTGGTGTGGGCTGAGGGAGAGAAGGCAGGGTGGCAGGAGTGGAGACTGTGGGCATTTGAGCCACTTCCTCATGTAATTTACTTGTGCCTTACATACTTCAGGAGCTGTTCAACTCCGATCACATATATTTCACTTCCATTTGATGATGGAATGCTGCTGTGCACAATCCACTTTATGGCTAGATGGGCAGAAAGCAACCAGTTCATGACAGGCAGTTCAGGTTGCATGGTGACTTGATGACCCATAGTCAAACTTTCAGTTTCCACCAAAGCCCAGTAATAGGCCAAGAGCTGTCTCTCAAAAGGAGAGAAGTTATCTGCAGATGACAGGGCCTTCCTCCAAAATCCTAAAGGCCTCCACTGTGATTCACCTATAGGGGCCTGCCAAAGGCTCCAGACAGCATCCCTGTCTGCCACTGACACCTCAAACACTATTTCATCTGCTGGGTCATATGGCCTAAGTTGCAGAGCAGCTTGCCCAGGAGCCTGGACCCATTGCAGAGTCTTCTCTTGTTATGGACTGCACTCAAAACTGGCAGCCTTTCAGGTCACACAAAAAATGAGCCAGAGTAACACACCCAAATGAAGAATGTGTTGCCTCCAAAATCCAAATAGATCCACTAGGTGTTATGCCTCTTTCTTGGTTTTAGAAGGGGCCAAATGCAGCAACCTATGCTTCACCTTATCTATCACTTATCCTTGGTGTGGAGCCTGTCAAGATAGAAGGACTATCTCGAAAGGCCCCAAACCACTGGACCCCTAGAAATTTTACTGAGGTGGAAGGTCCCTGAACTTTAGTCAGATTTATTTCCCATCCTCTGGCACACAAATGTCTCACCAATAAGTCCAGTGTGTTTGCTACTTCTTGCTCACTGGATCCAATGAATGTAATTTCATCAATGTAATGAACCAGTGTGATACCTTGTGGAACCAAAAAGCGATCAAGCTCTCTCCAAATAAGATTATGTCACAAAGCTAGAGACTTGATATACCTCTGAGGTAGGACAATAATAGTATATTGCTGGACTTTTTAGCCGTGGGCAAATTGCTTCTGGTGGGCCTTATGGATGGAAAAGGAGAAAAAGGCATTTGCCAAGTCAATGGCTGCATACCAGGTACCAGAAGGTGTGTTAATTTGCAAAAGCAATGAAACCACATCTATAGCAGCTGCAACTGGAGTCACCATTTGGTTAAATTTATGATAATCCACTGTCATTCTCCAAGATCCATCTGTCTTCTGCACAGGCCAAATGGGAGAGTTGAACAGGGATGTGGTGGGAATCACCACCCCTGTGTCTTTCAAGTCCTTCATGGTGGCAGGCACTAATCTCCATAATCCCTTTAGGGATGCAATATTGTTTTTGATTTACTGTTTTTCTAGGTAGAGGCAGCTCTAACGGCTTCCATTTGTCCTTTCCTACTATAATAGCCCTCACCCTACCAGTCAGGGAGCCAATGTGGGGGTTCTTCCAGCTACAAAGTATGTCTCAGCCAATTATTCATGCTGGCACTGGGGAAATTACCACAGATGAGTCCAAGGTGATAATAGTTTGCAGGGTTGGGGCAAAGTTCTCCAGAAAGCCGTGTATGCTGTAAATCCACATCCAATATATGGTACTACTTCTCCCACAGGTAGGATTCCCGGGTCCAGGAGTCAAGGGCACCACTCACCACCACTTCCACTTCCACTCCAAATAGTGAAAATGTGTGATGGGCTTATTGAAGTACTAGAGCTGTGTGCATTCATAACACAATAAGAAACCATTGCAGTTTATAAAACCAAAGCAAGACTTTGAGACCAAAAAACTGCTATTAATTAGGCAGATGACTCTGGAGGAAACATTTTAAAAAGTCATCTAGCAGAATGCCTAGTCCTCCTTAGAGGATCCACTTCCTGGTCTCTCAACTGCTTCTCATGTTTCTTCTCACCTAAAAAGTAAAATACAGTTTACGGTAACCTTTTCATCAAAACACAGCATAGTGGATGAAGACTAAAAGCTGGCCATACTTCTTGTTCTGTTGTTTAACAGCTGATACAAGTATCTGGTGATGCTACTGCACTGCTTAGTTATGCTGAACACATTGTTTTTAACTTTATTAGAGGTATGTATTTCTTACTGTTAAGTATTTAAGTGTAAGAAAATAGTTATTGGTAACTTATAAACTCAGAGTCAGGAATAACAGTGATGCCAAGCAATCACAGATTTTCCACATGGGTGGCTGAGATAGTGGCACCTTTGCTTTCTGATAGTTCAATGTATATAAATTTTTTCTTACACAAAATTATTTAAAATACTGTGTAAAATTACCTTCAGTATATATGTATATATATTCATATAAAATTACCTTCAGTATATATATAATGCATAAAATAAGTTTTCTGTTTAGACTTGGGTCTCATTCTGGGATATTTGCATATACATATAACATCTCATGCTTATGCAAATATTTCTAAATTTAAAAATTGAACCTAAAATTCAAAACACTTCTAGTCCTAAGAATTTAAATAAGGGATACTAAATCTGTATGTACACACATACATATATATGTACCTGCAAACATATCCTATTATCCTATTGGTTCTGTTTCTCTGAAGAACCCTGACCCATAAAGAGGTGGCATCATGCAAATACAGTCAAACTGATTCCTCAGTCATAGGGCATTGCTTTAGAATTTGAATATTCTGATTTAACACAATCCAGCCCCCAAAATTCAGTTACAGTCTCTGCTGTACTCATCACAGTGCCTTGCATAATAAACATCACAATAAATGTAATCTAAATGCATATTTAAAAATATTTACGCTATTAAATACATAATACTTCCTATGCATATTTAAGCAGAATTGTATAGGCTATCCACTACTTAATAAATCGTTTGCTCAAGCAACTGTTTATCTATATGAGAAAAAATTACATCCAAATAAAACATATATACAAGAATTGGATCCAGCTCAATCACAGTTTTTTTAAAAAAGCACAATCTTTAAAAAAAACTATACAAAAATAAAATATTTAAATATGTTTATGAGTTCACAGTTAGATTGAATTTTTTAAGAAGACATAAATCATCTGAAAGGAAAGATAAAAAAATTAACCACACTGCAATTTAAAACATTTACACAGACAGGGTCTTCCATAATTCGGAGATAATAGAATAGCTGGTATCAAAATAACTTTCTTGTCAAAAACAATTATTCAAACGGTACAAAATAGAAGAAAATAGTCTGAAGGAAGTGGAAAATGTAGGAAGTAACTAAGGGGCTACTATTCTTGAAAGAAGAGAAGCACAGGAAGTGAAATTCACATAAGCCCTGTCATTTTCATGAGGCCATTTCCAAGTTTTTCCTGCAGGAGTTGAGAACCCAAGAAGAAAGCTGTGGTCTTATTGGCAGGAAAAACCAAGATCAGAGACCTGGGAAGACAACAGTAGCTGAAAAGTGAGGAGCAAAGTCCTGAACATAAGAGGACCATATAGAAAGAAGCACAAAAATCTGCTTACAAATACAACATAAATTATTGCCTGGTTCCTAAGCTAGCACATCAATGAAAAAGAAATTATGACAATTACATGCAATGATGTGGATGAATTTCACAGACAGAATGTTGAGTGGAAGAAGTTAGACATAGACTAGTATGTAATGCATGACTTCAGCCATGTGAAATTCAAGAACAGAGGAAAATAATATATGGTAGTAATCAATATATTGGTTACTTCTAGAGGTTGATGGAAGCAGTGACGGAAAATAGGCACAAGTCAACTTTGTAAGGTACTAGAAATTTACTATACCTTGATCAAGTAGATGATCGCATAGCTGCGTATTTATATAAAAGATTATCATATTGAACACTTAAAGCTAACCACTCAATTTCTTAAAAATGATAATAACAAAACAAAAAGTAAAAATAAAATCTGCACAACAAAAAAAAAAACCTTTAGCAAAAATAATGGATAGACGTATGCTTGAAGAAGTTATTTACTATGCATTTGAGCTAAGATAAAGGATGGTTATCCAGAATATATTTTTAAAAAGTTATAAATTAATTCAATGAAGATGAGTACTACAATAGGAAATTTATTGAAAATTTTGTCAAAATGTCTAATGGACATGATATGGCTCTCAGTTCCAGTAGTAATTAAGGAAATGAAAATTAAAATATCAATGATCTATTATTACAGCATGAACACTGGCAAAATATCAATATTTTATATTAACAAATATTAATGATAACATGCAGCAATGGGGATTCTCACACTTCCTGATGGAAGTGTAAATGGTAGACTATTCTGGAAAGTATCTTGATGATATCTAATAATACTTAGATGCAAAATATTCTACCAACCAAATACTCTACTTGTACATCCACAACCAAAAGAAAGTCTCACACATATTCATACTAGTATTCAATGTTCACTGTGACATTTTAATTGAAAAACAGAAAAAGGACTACATGTCCATCAAGTTAAAAATGGACAGATCTTTTTATTTCTTTAAATCCTCTAATCAAATACTATCCTACAATTTAAATGAATGAAATGGAATGGCATATGTCAACATTACCTAGTCAAAGAACACACATAGATCAAAGCAAGTCGCCAAAAAGATATATAGTATAACAGCAGCCATTTAAAGCCTAAAAACCTCAGACAGGTACAGTGGCTCATGCCTCTAATCCCAGCACTTTGGGAGGCCGAGGCAGGTGGATCAGTTGAGATCACAAGTTCAAGACCAGCCTGGACAACATGGTGAAACTCTATCTCTACTAAAAATACAAAAATTAGCTGGGTGGGGTGGCGAGTGCCTGTAATACCAGCTACTTAGGAGGCTGAGGTAGGCGAATCACTTCAACTCAGGAGACGGAGGTTGCAGTGAACCAAGATCATGCCACTACACTCCAACCTGGGTGCCTGGTGACAAAGCGAGACTCTGTCTCAAAAATAAATAAATAAGTAAATAAATAAATAAATAAATAAAACAAAATAATAAAATAAATAAAATAAAAAATAAAACCTAAAAATCTCAAAAAAATTCTACATAGGGTTTATGAATATATACACATGAAATCTGAAATTAAGATTTAATAAAACTTGATGTGGAATACATTAATTTATATATATTGTGTACACTGAAATTGCTTATATTTTTAAGAAAAAAGGTCTTTTTTAAAAACACTTTTATCCAGAAAATTATGCCATAAGTTGAAAAGTTGCAAGAATTAAAGCTTGATTAATGCATAATCTGATGTCAAACGAACTGTGTGTTTCAGATGGGTTTACTAATTTAAAAATATGTTTCTTAGAAGAATGCCTTAATTTGTTATGACTGGTTTAAAATTACTACAAAAAATATATTATCTGTATTAGTCAGTTCTCACACTGTTACAAAGAAATAGCTGAGACAGGGTAATTTGCAAATAAAAGCAGTTTGATTGGTTCACAGTTCCGCAAGCTGTACTGGAAACATGATGCTGGCATCAGCTAGGCTTCTGGAGAGACCTCGGGAAACAAAAGCATGGTGGAAGGTGAGGGGAAACAGGCACGTCTTACATGGCTGGAGTAGGAGGAAGAGAGAGAATGGAGAGGTGCCACACATTTTTCAACAACCAGATTTCTCGAGCTCTCACTCACTATCACTAGAGCTGCACCTAGTAGGAAATCTGCCCCTTTGATCCAATCACCTGTCTCCACTCCCACCTCCAACATTAGGGATTACAATTCAGCATGAGATTTGAATGGAGACACGGATCCAAACCACATCATCATCCAACAGCTTGTCATGTAAGTTAAGACATTATTTCCATTTTATTTCATACTAGGAATATTTAATGAAATTAAATGAATATTTAAATATTTATGATTTTAAGAATGTATATAATATTCTTACAATATAACACAGTAGTATCTGTGTAACATAATTTCTTACTCGAGAGTTAGTTTAATTTTAAAAAGACATCAATTAATTCTGACACCATAGTTACCTGTACTTCCAAAAAAAAAATTTCTGATTGACCAAAGAACACTATCAAGTGTTTACCATAGGCAAATATATGAGTACTTAGAAAGTATCTAAATCAATCGATATTGAGCCCAAACCCAATGACAGGATGTCTTGAGGTCCAGTATATGTCAATGCTTGTATTTTCAATGTTTTCCATTTTACATGTATTTAAGCCCAATGGAGAATGTTTCTCAATTCAAGAGAATATATACATTTTTAAAGCAAACAAAAACTTACAATACATAATAAATATTTTATACTGCCCTTAACTTGGTGACCATGAATAAACCATATATCTTTGCTACAAATATGCCTTTTATGTGCCTTTCCTGAAACTTGGATTTATCTATGATAATAAAGAATTACTCATTTTATTTCTTGATTTGGAGTTAGATTCTGTAAGCATAGTAAGTCTAGAAAGGAACAACCATGAAATAGGAAAGGAAGTTTCTGCACTATTCTCAGGAGGACCAATAATGCTCTTTCAATGTTTTAAAAATAATATTTTTTCAAAAATTTCAGAAAGAATAATAGGAATTTTATTTCATCTATATCAGAAATGATGCATGTGAAAATCACGTCAAAGTTTTCATTGTCTGGTATCAAATTTGTTCATATTTAGCTTATAGTCAAACACTATATTAATAAGAATATACTCAATGCAATACCAGAGAATGTAATTCAATTACCAAAAAAAATTATAAACATATATTCATTTAAGCTACTTGGGAAGCTGAGGTGGGAGGATCATTTAAAGCCCAGCAGGTTGAAGTTGTGGTGAGTCATGATCTCACCACTGCTCTCCAGCCTGGGCAGATCTCCTGGGCGAGAGATCCTGTCTCAAAAAAAAGAGATATATTTAAAAATACATTACTCATCAGAAATTCTTTAACAGGCTAGTTTCCCTAGTAAATGGCACAATTACTTCCTAAGGTGATTTGGTTTGGTTGTATTCTTTTTTTCCTCTCCACAACGCGTGTAGTAGGAGGCATTCTTACAATTTTTAAATCTTCTAGTTCACAGCAATATTCTGATCAGCAGTAAAAATAGCTTTTCTCATTTGACAATTTTCTAGAACAATAACCAACAAAGGAATTTCTCTGTTCATTTTATTTATTTAGCATGTTTCTTTGTTTGCTTATTTTTCACTGAAGTAGAACAATAACATCAAATTGAGACATATTTAGACCAGGCAATTTTAGCCACTGAGATGAAACTAGGAACAGAAAATGAACGACAATAGCAATTCCTGCTTCTCAACTGGTAGGAAAAGTTATCGCCAGTTCTTGAGCAAAGCTAATTTGATGCACCTGTGACTTAGTGATTCAGGAGGCTAAATTTTATTGATTTTTCAAGAAATACTGAAAAAGAATAAAAATATTCAAGTGAAAGTTATTGAAGATAATACTTGGAAATTAATAATTCACAATTTCTGATAATTTGTGTATTTTGATTGCTGTGGTTTTGGTGAAGAATAACTTTGAGAAAATAAAATCAGTTGATATGCTATTTAGCAGAAAGTTTTAGTATAAAACAAAAATAAGTGTGTGTGTATAAAAATATTATTTTCATCTGTGGTATCTACCTTATTGTTAATACCACCAAATTGAGACCCATATGCAAAATAGATTCAGTTTTACTCACTGAGCCCCTACTATGCGCTAGACTCTGTTATGGTGTCTGGGTACATGGCAGTAAGAAAACTATACAAAGTCTTTACCCTCATAGAGATTACATTCTTTTAGAAGACGTGGAAAACAAACATTTTAAAATATCCTACATACACACAATAGCAAGATTTAATATCTGAAATCTGCTTGCCATTTCTTTTCAGGTGATAACGCATTAATAGGCATTTAATTCACCTTCCTACCCAAAATTTAGCCCACTCTAAACAACTAAAGGAAATAAACAAATATATGAAACATTATTTTTAAATATAGGATTACAGGCAGATCAGGGCAGTGATCTTGGATGGTAAATGAAACAAAAAAAGTGAGTCTTGTAATTGCCCATGCTTAGTATCTGGAAAGAGCTTTCAGTGAGGAAACTATACAAGGCCAGGCAAAGACCATCAGAAATGATAGAGAGTAATAAACTCCAGAATTCATAAAGGACTGGAATTGGTTCCTGCTCATATGAGCCAGAGTGGAAAAAACTCCTATCACATGGGGCATCAAATAGAGTCCTCAAAAAAGTACTGCCTCAGTAATGGGGCTAAATTAACCTTCGACTAAAATGTTGCTCTGAATTTTGCTTAACAAAGCTTAAACTCAGCCTTAAAAAGATCATCAAATTGTTTCTAAGCAACTTAACTGTGTTCCAGAAAAGAATTCAAACGTATAAAGAAATACAAAAATTCCAGCACTCAACAAAGCAAAATCGTCAATGTATAGCATTCAATTAAAAATTGCAGCAAAGGTAAAACAAAAATAGAAAAAAAAATAAGTTCTCTAGTGAGAAAAAAATCAGTCATTAAAAACAGTCTCAAAAATGACACATATGGATTTAGACACATGTAGGTTTAGAAGACGATGATGCTAAAAAAGACTATTACCAATATATTACATATAATCAAGGAAGAATAGGAAAAATATGCATTTTATAGAAAAACATGAAAGATATTTTTAAAGATGCAATTGAACACCTAGAGATGAAAAATGCAGTACCTGAGATAAAAAATATTTAAGATGAGATTAACGATAGAGTAGACACTAAAGATGAAAAGAATAGTCATTTTCAAATAGAAACCTTTCTTGAAAACTCTCTTGCCTAGGTGCACCTGTGAAATTTTCAATGATTCCTACATGAAAAGCCAAAACTGTCATTATGGCCTCGAAAGCCTGCATGGTACATGTCCCACCTATTCTTAAATCCCATCATGCATCATGGTCCCCTTATACTCAGCAAACTTTAAGTGTGTTGCCCTTGTCTCGACTCCGTGAAATTAAAGATGTATCAATTGCTATTGTTCCAGCTTCCAAACATTCACCACCACCCCCAATTGCCTCTCATTTTCTTCTAGTTAATTTTTAAAAATATTTCTTCCAGCTGCATTTCCTCAGGGAAGCACTTCTTGACTCTACAGATTAGGCTATATCTCTCTACCATCTACTCTTAGAGCTCTTATGTTTATTCCATTTTTGAATTTCTGACTCAGTTGTAATTTCATATTTTTTTCTGTTATGGTATCATTAGTGCGCATATTCTCCATTATTGTGTGAGTCATAAGGGTAGAAAATATGTCAGATTTTCTTCGCCAGTGAATTCCCAGTATCTAGCACACTTCTTGACACATATTAAGTACAGTAGTCACTCTCTATCTTTGGGGGAAACATTCCAAGAGCCCAATGGAGTTTTAAAAGCACAGATAGAACTAACAACACAATTGCCAGCAATTAAAACACCATTCTGTTCATCTTTTCCACCCACAAATTTAATAGCCCTTTTCCATCTTGACTAAGCACTGACTACATATTGCGGTTGTAACTTTTGCAGTTTGAGGTGTGACAACAAAATTAGTACAAATTTCTTTTTCTTCACAATTTCATGGATAGATTTTTTTTCCTTACCATAAATCTTAGAAACCTCAGCATACAATTTTTTTTCTTTCCTTATGAAGTCAAGAACCTTGACATTTTCATTTAAAAAAGTATTTCGTGGCTTTTCTTTGACATATCCAAACTGCCAGCAGCACTAGTCTTGTACTTTAAGATCATTATTAAGTAAAATAAGGGTTACTTGAACACAAGCACTGTGATATCACGAAGGTTAATCTGATAACCCATAACTACTGAATGACTAACATATGCAGCATGGATACGCTGGACAAAGGCATGATGCACGTTCGTGGTGGGATGGAGCTGCATGATGCAATTTCATCATGACACTCAGAATAGCATACAGTTTAAAATTTGTAAATGGTTTATTTCTTGAATTTTATATGTAACTTTTTCAGACTACAAGGGTAGTCTGAATTGAATGTTACTACAAGGGTAGTCTGAAACCATGGAAAATGAAACTGCAACTACTGAAAATGAAAAATGAAAATGGCAACTACTGTAGTCAATTTTTTTTAAAACTTAACATATGAATTTATTTTAAATAATACTTTTTGTTTAGTTAAAATGTGAATGAAATCTCTTCTGCATTCAGTGTAGTTATGCAGGCACATACTTCTTCATTAGGATTTAGGCTCCAAGTCAATTCATTTTCTGTATTTGAATTTATTGCTATTCCTATGAGGTAATGTCTCAGAAATATTAAATCATTTACCAAGACACACACAATAAGCTCAAGTTAAAAGAGACTCACATTCAAACTAAAATCTTATTAAAGCATAATAAATGAAATACATTAAAACATAAAAGTATAGATATCCAAAATGCTAAAAGTCTTAAATTTTATAAAATTTTGTTTATAGTCAGAGTTTAATTTGATATGGTGTAATAGTTACATCTTATAAAATTAGCTAATAATATGTAGATCTAAAAGTGACTTTCTTCTCCTAAATGAATTATACAGTACATGCTTGTAAAAGTAATCATGCATTCAAATTCCTACACATGTAAATAATTTCAGACTTAAGAGTAAAATTTAGTGAGGATGCTAGACAATATATACTATGTACTAAAATATATATTTTTATTCTATTCTTTTTGATTATCAGGAAAGTCTCTGTTACAAAAGGTTAACAAGAGAAAAGCATAAAAATTTAAAAGTTTTACATAACACAGGGACTTCATAAAACAATGAAGACCCAAAGAAATGGTTAAACCTGAGTGTTTTTATACTAGGTTTGATGAAGAGTGGAAAGTCCTGGAAAAATATGGTAGAACAAACAGGGCATGAGCTAACAGTAAAAAACTGGGGGAAACTTAGCGAGGCTTGCTCATTTGGATTTGGATCTCTCTTGATATCCTTCCATCTTTAGAGACAGGATGCTCCTTTCCTCTAGGTATAGGGAGGGAATCTCTCACATGAGGGTCCTATGACCCACTTCAGGGTAGAAGGGAGAAAGAAGGAAAGTCAGAGACTCCTTTCTGCATCTGCCTTTTGTTTCTTCAGCTTAAAATCTTCAATATGCCAACATGCCATATTTTGGAATAGCATATCCTGAACCTCGTCACACAATTTCCACTGGAAAAGATCTAAGAAGACTTCACATTTCAAAATTTAAAATGTCACAAGAATTTCTAACAAAGGAGTGTCAGTAGACACACACACAAAAAAAAAACAGATTAACAACCTGATCAGAAATATATTATACAGGCTGGGTACAGTGCCTCACACCTTTAATTCCAGCACTTTGGGAGGCTGAAACAGAAGGATGGCTTGAAGTCAGGAGTTCAAGATTAGCCTCAGCAACATAGGGAAACCCTTTCTCCAAAAAAACTTAAAAACAAAAAATTTGCAAGCCACAGTGACACATACCTACTTGGGAAGCTGAGGCAGGAGAATTCCTTGAACCTAGGAGTTTGAATTTGTGGTGAGCTATGATTGCAGCATTGCACTCCAGGCTATGTGACAGAGTTAGATCTTCTCTCCAGAAAAAAAAAAAGAAAGAAAAGAAAAAAAAGAAAAGAAATGTATACAATGATACATCTAAAATTATTCAAAGTTAAAAAAGGAAAGATTTACAGAAGAAACAATAAAATAAAATGTAAGAAAAGACAACTTAGAATAATACAATTTCTTAAACTAAAAAATATTTTCTCCCAATACGTAAGCTGCCTTTACATTCTGTTGTTGTTGTTTCACTATATTTACTTTGCTGTTAACTTAATGTAGTTCCACTTGTTTATTTTTGCTTTTGTTGTCTAATTTTTTGCCAAAATATACAAAAATATCATTGTCATGGCCAATGTAAAGGAGATTTCCCCCCATATTTCTTCTAGTTTTATAACTTCAGGACTTACATCCAGGTCTTTAATCCATTTTGAGTTGAGTTTGTGATGTAGGGTAACGGTCCAATTTCATTCTTTTGTCTGTGGAGATCCAGTTTTCTCAATATCATTTATTGAAGAGATTATTCTTTCTCCATTGTGTCTTTGTGTCCTTGTTGAAAACTAGCTGACCATATGCGCTTAGGTTTATTTCTGGTTTATCTATTCTGTCCCATTGCTCTAGGTAACTGTTTTTATGCCAACATTATGCAGCTTTGATTATTAAGTTTTGTAATAAAATTTGAGATCAGGAAGCGTAATGCCTCCCACTGTGCTTTTCTTTTTCAAGACATCTTTGGCTATTCAGAGTCATTTGTGGTTTTATATGAGTTTTAGAATTGTTTCTCCTATTCTGTGGGGAAAAAAACATGGTTTAATATCCAAAACATATAAGGATATCACACAATTCAGTAGCCAAAGGGAAAAAAGTAGAAAAAGAAAAATATCACCTAAAAAAATGAGCAAAGTACTTGAATAGGCACCTCTTCAAAGAAGACATAAAACTGGCTAACAGATAGATACAAATGTGCTCAATATCACTAATCATTAGGAAAATATAAATCAAAACTACAGTGAGATACAACCTCAAACCTGTTAGGGCGTCCATCATCAAAAAGCCAAGAGATAACTAATGTTGGTGAGGGTGTAAAGAAAAAGGAAACTTATACACCATTAGTGGAAATGTAAATTGGTACAGTCATTAGGAAAGACAAGATAAATGTTTATCAAAAAATAACATGGAACTTCCATATGACCCAGCAATCTCTTTCTTGGGTATATACCCCCCAAAAATAAAGTCAGCACCTGAGTAGAGATATCTGCTCTTTGACATTCATTGCAGCATTATTCACAATAACCAAGATGTGGAAACAATCTAAATGTCTGCCAAGGGATGAATGGATGTAGATAAAATTTTACCTTAAAAAAAGGAGATCCTTCCTTTTGTGAAAACAAGAATATACCATACTATGGTTTGAATGCCCCCCTCCAAAACTCATGTTGATATGTAATTGTTGTAATGGTATTGGCACATAGAGGCTATATTAATTGATTAGGTCGTGAGGATTCCACTCTCATGAATAAATTAACGCTGTTATGAAAACTGGTTTAGTCATCACAAGTGTGATTCCTCACAAAAATAATGAGTTTGGCCCAATTTTCTCTCTCTGTCTTGTGTGCTCACTTGTCCTTCTGCCATAGGATAACACAGCATAGAGGTCCCCACCAGAAGCTGGCACCGTGCTCTTGGAATTCCCATCCTCCAGAACAACGAGCTAAATAAATGTCTATTCTTTATAAATTACCCAGTCTGTAGTATTCTGTCATAGCAGCAGAAAACAGACTAAAGCAAACCTGGAAGACATTATCCTAATTGATATAAGCCAGATACATAAAGAAAAATGCTGCATATTCTCAACTGAATCTTAAAAAACTGAACATATAGAAATATAGAGTAGAATGGTGGTTACCAGGAGTGGGGAAGGTGGTAATGAGATGTCCAAAGAACACAAAGTTGCAGTTGTGTAGGATGGATAAATCTAAAAATCTAATGTATAGCATGAGTACTATTGTTAATAATGCTATTTTGCATACTGGAATTTTGCTGAGATTAGATTTTTGGTGCCCTTAACACACACACACACACACACACGCACACACGCACACATACACACACATACACATACACAAAGGTAGCTGTGAGGTGATGGACATGTTAATTTGCTTGACCATAGTAACTCTTTTACTACGTATATGTATATCAAACATGTTGTATACCATACATACATATATACAATAAAAATAAAATAAAACAATCAAGGATTCAAAATAAAAATGGATAAATATAAAATAGCAGATGGCCTCATAGCACATTGCCAGAAAATACAGAATTTGTGAATTTCAAGGCAGAATTGAGTAAATTACCCAGCAGGTATTATATGAGATAAACAGGTAGATATATGAAAGTAGAATTTGGAAGCAGAACCAATATGAGTGCTATGGAATAAGAAATTTATAATAATTTGACCTTATACAAATGTTGGTAAGTTAGATACATAGAGTCAGATGACCGAAGGGTAGTCATTAAGAAGGAAGAACAAAGGGGAGCTGGTGAAGAAGTGTATGAAAGGCTGTTGCCTTTGAGTCTGGTAGTTATTGCCATTTGTCAATAGATTATGTAGTTGATAAGAACAGCTGAACACAAACCAGGAGAAAGCAATGACAAAATGGTACTCAAAAGGATAACCTGGAACCCAGGAGGAAAAACTGGAATTCAAGATGAAAAGCTAAAACCCATGAAAGCAAACTGAAGCTCACATTTTTCTCTGACTGCATTTGATCTTGATGATACAGGTAACATGAATAAGAAATCAGGGCCTTTCACAATGTGCTTAACCCCATTGACAGAGGAGATCTGGGAAAAGCTACAAAAACAGAGCCTGAGTGCTGTATCACATCAAGGTGAAGCAACCAACGTATCACCAATATGGAGATGCTTCAGTAATGCGTAAGACTAGACACTCACCTGCTACTTTACTTCTGCCTTCTAAATCTCATAAATTTCTTTCTTGCAGCCAATGCTAATATGAAACCACAGAAAAAAGTGAATTCTGGGAAAGGTAGTTCTAGCTTAGCTACTTTGACAAAGTACAAACCTACTGCAGCTCTCTTCTTTATAAATTGACACTCATTCTTTGGAACACATTTAATTTGCAAATACATAGTTACGCTTCCATCTATGTAATACTTCCTCTTATAATTGAAAACAGCTAACTCTTACCCTAATATAGTGCAAAGTCTCATATGTCACTTTATCTACCTTTGAGTGATGTTCATTCCTCTCCTAGCTGAGCCTCAATCTTTCTTTGATGTCTTTTAAGGTAACCCTAATTAAATTATGTGTGCGTGTGTTAACAATCCATATAAATACAATTAACACATACACAAATATGTTAATTTATATTTTACATATTTGTCATACACATATAATTGCACAAATATACAAATATGTATATTTACATATATACATATATATTAAAATATATTCTTTTCAAAAAAGAATACCTCCTAATAAATGCAGTTCTTATTTTTGCAACTAAATACATGATAGTAGCAGATATTTAGAAATGTTCACCTTCTTAACAATTCCTTATTCCTTTTCTCCTCAGAAAGCACCTCAAGCTGGTTATGGTTTCTTCCCTGATGGGGTGACCCAGTGACCCCAAACTTCATTCTTGAAATGTCAAGGTCATTAACCAGCTTGGTCATATTGGGATGCTGTAGTTGGTTATCAATTTTTATCAGAGAAATATGAAGGTATTAAAAGGTGTCCAGGACATTTTCTGACTTCCAAACCCATTTACATATTCAGGTATGCTAGCAACATAATTTTTCTTGACAGTGAGGATCAATCACCCCAGCCAGCATATTAAGCCCCTTTTTTTCCTGATGTCCATTGGTTGGATTGCAGATTCATTACCTTGCTGTGTTTGCTGATGAAAAATATTTCTGTTTTGGAAACTAAGACTTCAAACTCAGCAAAGCACCAATGCACAAAAAAAAAAAAAAAAAAAACCATGGGAGGCAATCATATAAGAAGAGTCAGTAGCATTTCTACCACTTGATTCTGAGGCACACTTATGCTGACTATAGGAGAAACAACACTTTTATTCATCACTGATTTAAATTATAAAACGCATCCAGACAGATATAACGCTGACCCTGCAAAGTGTTGTCAATAAGTTGGTGAATCTTCAGAGTGAATATTCCAAAGGCCATTGCACTGTTCTAATTTTTCAGGTACTTCAGACTGATGGAGAACATGGTAAAACCATTGAATTCATGATCATGATCTAATTACCATAATTCCTTTGCTTATAAAATGAGTTTGTTGGTCAGAAGCAATGCTGTGTACAATACCAAGGCTATGAATATGTCATTTACAGAATGACAAGCCCATCAATTTTGGCAGAAACACTGAGAGCAGAAAAGACAAATTTATGTCCAAAACAACTGATAACACAAGGGTGCTCCCTCCATGATGAATGTGGCATAGTGCAACCAATTTGCCACAAAGTGATCTGATGGTTGTTCTAGAGAATGGTGTCATGAGGGCTAGTGATGATCTCTGCTATTGGTATATTTATTGATATATATGTCAATCAGCAGTTTTTATAGTCAAATTTGCCTTGGTGGGTGTAAATCCACTAGATTAAGAGACCTCACTCCAAAGTCAGAGAGTATAAGGATATATGTTTCCCATGTGAATATGCTCACCAAGGAGCAACCACAGGAGGAGAACCTTAATAATCATGTGGATAAAATGATCACTCTGGAATATCAAACAGTCCCTTTCCCAGTCACCCATGTCCTAACCAATGGGCTCATAAACAAAGTAGCACTGGATTACAGTGATGGAGGCTATTCTGATATGAAGAGATAAAGACAGCATTTCATCTCAATGATATTTTGTCCCTGAATCCATAACCCCAGTATTATAATGAGAAAATTGTAATTCATGGAGCATGAAACATTTACAAATATATGCTTATATACTTTTGATATGCACAAAATATGCATACCAATAACAAAATTTAGGATACTTTTTACCTATGGGGAGAATGAAAGCGAAATGGGAACAGAGAATACTGATGCTGTCTGTTGAATGTAGTGTAATATGATGAAAATAATAATACATTAAGATTTTTAAAGGCAGATTTTTAAAGTACTTTTTTTACTTTAAATACTTTGAGTTGTCATAAGATAAAAATTTTCAATAAAATTTTCGGTAAAATTTCAATAAAATATAAAAGGACAAATCTAAGAAGAAATCTGAACCAGTTTTGTCACTCATTAGAAGAACAGTAAATCTGCTTGATTTTAGTATTATTTAAACTTACATACTGAACTTGATATTTAGAAGAAAATTAAGATTTTTTTGGCTAAGAAATAAAATATTTTTCATTAAAGACCTATCAAAATTTGGGTTTTATCTTGATTCTAGCCTTTTTTCTACAGATGAAAAACTAGTATCACTCTGATCCAAGGACATGATTGGTTTCTTATTTTTTTAAGTTTTACAAATAATAATTGTAAATATTTATGGGATACAGTGCAATGGCTCATTTTAAATAGATGCTGTGATACTCCGAATATATGCTAAGCCTGGCGTAGTGGCTCATGTCTGTAATCCCAGCACTCTGAGAGGCAGAGGCGGGCAAATGTCTTGACCCCAAGAGTTTGAGACCAGCCTGGGAAACATGGGTGAACCCCGTCATATATATATATATATACACACACACACACACACACACACACACACATACACACACACACACACACACATACATATATACACACACACACACACACACGGACACATACATACACACACACACACACACACACACACAAATTCCAGAAAGTGAATTAAGAATATGGGAAAGGGTTTCTTGAACTTGTGATAATGGGAATGAGGTTGTTCTTTAAGAACTGCAGCAGATATGATATAGACAGATGATACTGATTATTATATGTGGAAATACTCTCAGAGTGTTTATTTCTTTTTAAATTTAATTAAATTATGCTTTATTCATGGTAGTTCCATGTAATTGACTATACATACACTTGAAAATGACGCCCTGTGTTTTCTGGCACCAACAGAAAATTTTCAAGGGGTGAAGACTTAGCCATGTCTAAATGCCCTAGGTTTATTTCTGAATCTCAGTAATGGTGTTTGCTCCTTAAGTAAGCATACTACATTGCTGACTCTTGCACAAAGCATAGATGGTCAGTGCAAAACAGGCACATTAAAAAATATTTGATTTCTTAGTTTCCTTTCCTTTCTCACTCTTGATGCATTTTTTTTCTTTTTCTGCCAGAGGTATTATCCAATACTTTCTTTAATTAACTCAATTTCATAGCATTTCTCCAGGTTGCCCCGGTCATATATTTCAATCATATCTTCAAAATTACTAAACTAGTTTTATTCAATTCAACTCACCATTTATAGTAGCAATAAGAAGACATTTTAATAATAGCTGTGGTTATAAAAAATAAAACATGTATTTTTGTGCTCAAGAAGTTTATGACTCATTGGGAGAGAATAATATAGTGTGAAAAACTATTTTTAATCAAATAGCATTTTGTTAAGAGTATAGAAAATAAATATCCAATCATTTACACTTCCCAGCAATTTTATGCTCTTTTATAATCTTAACATTCTTCTGAGGACCACATTTTTCCACCATATGACAACAATGAGAAATCGACCAGATGGACAGGAAATGGCGAGTACGTTTTTCAAATACATTCATGCTGAAGATAGGCCGGAAAATGCAAAGATCCAGTCAAGTTATTAGTCCATGGCAAACCAGGACATCCTATGTTAGCTAAAGGACAAGTTGTTGTACCTTGCTTCCTCTACCACTAATTCACTAAGTGGAATAGCATTTGGTATGTCTCTTTGTATTTTAGAGAGAATATATACCATGCTAGGGAAAACTTCTCCAATCCATTATCAGGGGATTTGAAAGGCTGTCGATTTCAGGTAATGAATGGCTTGGCTGGTTAATCCGAGGTTGAAAAAAAAAGTGTAATAAAAAGATCAGAGATAAAGTCCGGGGAAGAAGAATTTGAATAAACCTACGGAAGTAGCACTATGTGTAAAAATTTATGTGTCTGACATTAATTCCACCAAAGAGCATCCAAACAGGAAAGGCTCAACGACCAGGTAGATGGGATGACATCCTCTCGTTATCAGTGCGTCTCTTCCCTCAACAATCTTATTACATACACAAGATAAAGATTCATAAATGGAATCACCATGGTGGCAGAGACGGAGGTCACACTTAGGGTAAACAACACTGGATTAGGTATAGGTACTGCTGAATGCCACACATGCTAGTAGCAGAGACTTACACTTAGCCCTTAGTATGGCAGAAATCTCTCAGGCCAGCCACTTAGTTGCAAGTTGATTATACTGAGACTCTTCCATTTCTGTGTATTAATGCTTTCATCAGATTTGGATGGTAATAATATCCATCTCATATAGCTGTCATAAGAAATAAATGAATTAACAATTGAAGAAATACTTAGAACAGCGCCTGGCACATAATAAGCACTTTGTAAGTTATTAACAATTAAAGAGGGGATGGAGATAAAATTTTCAAAGATTAGGCAAGGAAGGCCTCAGATATGAGGGAAAATTGCTACAGCACCCCTCCACCAAAATTTACAATTTATTTGAGATGTCACAAAGGGCACAGAAAAAGTTGATTCGTGACAGCTTTGTATAGGTTCAAATTCTATGTCTACCACTTACTGTTTGGACTTTGCCTAGACACTTCTCTAAATATCATTTTCCTTTCTGTAAATGGGACAATGGCTCCCTTGCTTTTTTTATTATAAGAATTAGAGGCCAGGCGCGGTGGCTCACGCCTGTAATCCCAGAACTTTGGGAGGCCGAGGTGGGCGGATCACAAGGTCAGGAGATCAAGACCATACTGGCGAACACGGTGAAACCCGTCTCTACTAAAACTACAAAAAAAAATTAGCTGGGCGTGGTGGCGGGTGCCTGTAGTCCCAGCTTCTAGGGAGGCTGAGGCAGGAGAACGGTGTGAACCCGGGAGGCGGAGCTTGCAGTGAGCGGAGATCGCGCCACTGCACTCCAGCCTGGGCTACAGACTGAGATTCCGTCTCAAAAAAAAAAAAAAAAAAAAAGATTTAGAGACTATTGGCCAGGTGCGGTGGCTCACACCTGTAATCCCAGCACTTTGGGAGGCCAAGGCAGATGGATCACGAGGTCAGGAGCTCGAGACCATCTTGGTCAACGTGGTGAAACCCCATCTCTACTAAAATTACAAAAATTAGCTGGGTGTGGGGGCCCATGCCTGTAATTCCAGCTACTCGGGAGGCTGAGGCAGGAGAACTGCTTGAACTCGGGAGTCAGAGGTTGCAATGAGCCGAGATCATGCCACTGAACTCCAGCCTGGCAACACCAGCCTGGCGACAAAGCAAGACTCCATCTTAAAAAAAAAAAAAAAAAAATTAGAGATTATTTATTTAGGCACCTACTATAAATCCAACTATTAAGCATTTCATAAATGATACTTCAGAATTATTTCAATTGTTTCAAACAGGACATGCATACTTGAAATATCAGAAGTAGTAGGTAATATGTGATACATTATATAATATGAATAAGAAATACAATTTTTCATAGCCATATATAGTTTTCTTATTTATACCAGCTTCAGCTCCCAAACTTTTACCATCTGCATGCCATCAGAACTAATTTTATTTTGCCTCTGCTTACATAATGAATTTCAGATAATAATATTACATATAAGACCGCAGATCACCCAATGTGATGAACAACTGTCCGCTGAGAATAGTAATGGAATACTTTAGTGAACAAAACGAAGATGGTGATGAAAATAAAATCTGAGCAGTACTTAGTAATCACAATCAAAGCACAGACTTGAAAAACAGTTTTTATTACCATTATAAGTAAAGCAATGATAGATATTAAAGAGATAAATAGATGATAGTTGATTGATAGATAGATAGATAGATAGATAGATAGATAGATAGATAGATAGATACAGGAAGCTACATTTCTCTCTTCTCAAGCTGTGTATAAAGTAGAGAAAGGAAAGAAACAATAAATACAGAATCTTATGAATCCCAGTTCTAATGGGCCATTCCCTTAAGTCAGTAGAAAGGGAGGAACACACTTCTGACATTTTCCTTAAGCCACTGGTGAGTATCTTGCATCCATCTTCCTCCTGTGCAAGAGCAGTTGATTCACCTGAATGTCTCCTAATGAGCCTCTAGCTTTGTGCAACAATATTCTCAAGAACCATTGATTTATTCTTTTCTTATGTACCATTGCTTCAAATATTCCATTAAATTTCTCTCCAAAGTAAGACACCCCCTTTTTTCTCAGAAGTCTAAGGCAATGTATTATTTTATTGTAAAAAATATCTTATGCTGAATATACATATTCAGTATAAGATATATATTATTCATAAATATATAGTTATTATTAAATAATTATTAAATATATAAAGTATATCTTTAATAATTTAAATAATTATTAAAATACATATTATTCATAAAATATATTCAGCATACATACATATTTTAGGCTGAACATATATATATATAGTCAAAGTAGATATCTCTGCATCTAAGAAATTGGTTAATAATGAGGGTGAAATCTGGATAACTAAAAAAGAAAATCTTACACAGTATTTTTTTCTTTTTTTTTTTGCTTTAATTTCTGGGTTACATGGGCAGAACGTACAGTTTTGTTACATAGGTATACACGTGCCATGGTGGTTTGCTGCACCCACCTATCTGTCACCTACATTAGGTATTTCTCCTAATGTTATCCCTCCCCTAGCTCTCCACCCTCCACAGGCCCCCCAGTGTGTGATGTTCCCCTCCCTGTGTCCATGTGTTCTCATTGTTCAACTCTCACTTATGAGTGAGAACATGAGGTGTTTGGTTTTCTGTCCTTGTGATAGTTTGCTGAGAATGATGGTTTCCAGCTTCATCCATATCCCTACAAAGGACATGAACTCATCCCTTTTTATGGCTGCATAGTATTCCATGGTGTATATGTGCCACATTTTCTTCATCCAGTCCATCATTGATGGACATTTGGGTTGGTTCCAAGTCTTTGCTATTGTGAATAGTGCTGCAATAACATACGTGTGCATGTTTCTTTATTGTAGAATAATTTATAATCCTTTGGGTATATGCCTAGTAATGGGATTGCTGGGCCAAATGGTATTTCCAGTTCTAGATCCTTGAGGAATCGCCACACTGTCTTCCACAATGGTTGAACTAGTTTACACTCCCACCAACAGTGTAAAAGCGTTCCTGTTTTTCCACAACCTCTCCAGCATCTGTTGTTTCCTGAGTTTTTAATTATCGCCATTCTAACTGGTGTGAGATGGTATCTCATTGTGGTTTTCATTTGCATTTCTCTAATTACCAGTGATGATGAGCTTTTTTTCATATGTTTGTTGGCTGCATAAATGTCTTCTTTTGAGAAGTGTCTGTTCATATCGTTTGCTCATGTTTTGATGGAGTTGTTTGCTTTTTTCCTGTAAATTTGTTTAAGCCCTTTATCAGATGGATAGATTGCAAAAATTTTCTCCCATTCTGTAGGTATTATTCACTCTGATGATAGTTATTTTGCTCTGCAAAAGCTCTGTAGTTTAATTAGATCCCATTTGTCAATTTGGGCTTTTGTTGCCATTGCTTTTGGTGTTTTAGACATGAAGTCTTTGCCCATGCCTATGTCCTGAATGGTATTGCCCAGGTTTGCTTCTAGGATTTTTATGGTCCTAGGTCTTACATTTAAGTCTTTGATCCATCTTGAGTTGATTTTTGTATAAGGTGTAAGGAAGGGGAAGAGTTTCAGTGTTCTGCATGACTATAGCCAGTCTTCCCAACACCACTTATTAAATAGGGAATCTTTTCCCCATTGCCTGTGTGTGTCAGGTTTGTTAAGGATCAGATGGTGGTAGATGTGTGATGTTATTTATGAGGCCTCCGTTCTGTTCCATTGGTTTATATATCTGTTTTGGTACCAGTACCATGCTGTTTTGGTTACTATAGCCTTGTAGTAAAGTTTGAGGTCAGGTAGCGTGATGCCTCCAGCTTTGTTCTTCTTGCCCAGGATAGTCTTGGCTATGCGGGATCTTTTTGGGTTCCACATGAAGTTTAACGTAGTTTTTCCTAATACTGTGAAGAAAGCCAATGGTAGCTTGATGGGAATGCATTGAATCTACAAATTACTATAGGCAGTGAGGCCTTTTTCATGATATTGAGTCTTCCCATCCATGAGCATGGAATGTTTTTCCATTTGTTTGGGTCCTCGCTTATTTCCTTGAGCAGTGATTTGTAGTTCTCCTTGAAGAGGTCCTTCACATCCTTGTAAGTTGTATTCCTAGGTATTTTATTCTCCTAGTAGCAATTGTAAATGGGAGTTGATTCATGATTTGGCTCTCTGTTTGTCTGTTATTTGTGTGTAGGAATGCTTGTGATTTTTGCACATTGATTTTGTATCCTGAGACTGCTGAAGTTGCTTATCAGCTTAAGGAGATTTTGGACTGAGATGATGGGGTTTTCTAAATATACAATCATGTCATCTGCAAACAGAGACAATTTGACTTTCTCTCTTCCTATTTGAATACCATTTATTGCTTTCTCTTGCCTGATTGACCTTGCCAGAACTTCCAATACTATGTTGAATAGGAGTGGAGAGAGAGGGCTTCCTTGTCTTACGCTGGTTTTCAAAGGGAATGCTTCCAGTTTTTTTCCCATTCAGTATGATACTGACTGTGGGTTTTTCATAAATAGTTCTTATAATGTTAAGATACACTCCATTAATACCTACTTTATTGAGAGTTTTTAGCATGAAAGCCTGTTGAATTTTGTCAAAGGCCTTTTCTGCACTCATTGAGATAATAATGCGGCTTTTGTCATTCGTTCTGCTTATGTGATGGATTACGTTTATTATTTGCGTAGGTGAAAACAGCCTTGCATCCCAGGGATGAAGACAACTTGATCATGGTGGATAAACTTTTTGATGTGTTGCTGGATTTGGTTTGCCAGTATTTTATTGAGGATTTTCACATCGATGTTCATCAGGGATACTGGCCTAAAATTCTCTTTTTTTGTTGTCTCTCTGTCAGCCTTTAGTATAAGGATGGTGCTGGACTCATAAAATGAGTGAGGGAGGATTCCCTCTTTTTCTATTGAACAGAATAGTTTCAGAAGGAATAATACCAGCTCCTCTTTTTACCTCTGGTAGAATTAGACTGTGAATTTGTCTGGTACTGGATGTTTTTTGGTTGATAGGCTATTAACTATTGCCTCAATTTCAGAACTTGTTATTGGTCTATTCAGAGATTCAACTTCTTCCTAGTTTAGTCTTGGGAGGGTGTACGTGTCCAGGAATTTATCCATTTCTTCTAGATTTTCTAGTTTATTTGCATAGAAGTGTTTATAGTATTCTCTGATGG